>NC_092346.1:5190609-5481397 GCF_963676685.1 Mytilus edulis | reverse complement strand
AAGCTATAAAAGGCTCTGAAATGACAAATGAAAAACAATTCAAACCAGAAAATTAACAGGCTTATGTAAATACAAAACAATAAACAAAAAACAAATATGATAGACAGCAACAAAAGACCACTAAATTACAGGCTCTTGACTCAGGATAGTCACTAACAAAACGTGGCAGTAATAAACATGTTTGTGGGGTCCCAACCCTCCCTTTCACAGTTTCATTGGTGTTAAGTGTGTGACTTAGGCATTTTTGTAAGTAGCCCAGTAGATTAAAGCTGAAACTTACAAATTGGACTATTTTTTACATTATTGTTTTATATTTACTGAATTGCTGTTAGAAGTTGAATGTGAACATATTTATTATGAATATACTACATGTATGTATAGAACTTTGCATTTGCTTCGAGTTTAATAAAATCACATCTTTCAATTTGCTCTGTTGGATTTTTCTATACAAAATCATCCAATAATTTTGGTCATATTTGGCAGTTTTGTTGATCTTGTAAAAAACAATTCCACAGTGGGCGATAGAGAAATCTCACATTTTTTCATATTTCATAAATTTAATATCATATATACAAATTATATAAATAAAACATATGAATAAACTATTAACTTAATTCTAAAAAATACATGTTTATAGATGCCAAAGCCTGGACGGATCAAAGACTCAACACTAACTTTTTGATGAGGTAATCGTAATGAATGAAATAAAGACATATAATATACAAACAACCTTAGGGCTATTCCAGAAAAAAATGTAGGGGGGGGTTGGAAGGCACATTGTATTAATAATACATGGGTGATGGGTATCAGAGCAACTTTTCACACTACAATGCACTATAATTCTCAATTACAATTGTCTGGGTGGCGGGTGCTGACAAAAACTGCCTTCCAACCCCCCCATACATTTTTTTCTGGAATAGCCCTTACTCGTTTTACCTTGAAATTTTGACACAAAGTAAATAATGATATGAACGATCTTAAACATATAAAGAAATTCCTTTCAAGATATACAATTGACTAACGTACATTGATATTAAGTACATTCAATATAGAAGTAGCAGGGATAAATAAAAATATCATTGAGGGTATTATTGGACATTTGGTATCTACAGTTTTTGCTCCTAAAACAACATTGACTCCATTTTAAAAATAGGGTTTTTATGATATGAAAATAGTCCTGTAAATAAGATTCTTTCCATGTAAAGAGAATAAGTAAATGAATCAGTTTTCATTATCAAACCAATATTTAATTACAAAAAATAAATACACAAAATCTAGCACATAGTTATTTGACTGAATTCTTGGCATAATATATAATAATTTTTATCATGTTAAAATGTCCTTAATGTAAATTTCTTTCTTTCCACTATTGGCTGACCCAAATTACAAACATTGCAGGACTTCTGTAAGGGTCAAACCCTGTGGTCTTAACAGCATTATTAACTTAATTGATAGACAATTATTATACTGTCAGCACCCTACTTCACAGAGTATCTAATATCAGATCCTGGCTCACTCTGCTGCCTAAAAAATAGTCCTTCTGACACAAATATCACAGATGCTTCTTTGTTGTAGTTCCTGTTCAAACATTAACTTTGGATTGCAATCTGAAATCAATATACAGAACTTAAATTTCTGACATAAAATTAGAAACCCACAATATGATGGTTTTGTATCAGCACAGTTGTTACAGTTTGTTCCTGTTGCTTAATGTAGAAGTGTTTACAGAATTGATTTTTTTATCTGTTTAACTAGTATTAATTGCTTTATAAGTTATAGCTTTTTAGTTTTAATATCTGTGCATTAAAAAATTACCCAAACTGTATCATACTGGTGCATTTTTTTAATTGTTTGTACTGTTGAGTTGCAGTCTCTTTGACGTCCCTCCTATTAAAGAATGGCTGAATGAAGAATCTAATTCTGTACTTTAAAAATGGTTTGTCAAAAACAACTGCCTACATTTATTCTCTATATTGTTATTTTCAAACTTTTTAATTTTGGACCATATCATTCTATATTTATTAATAAAATTGACCAATCACATTCAACATGAGTAGCAGTCAATAGATCATTCTGACAAATTTAACCAATCGCTTCTAACTTTATTTACAGTCAAAAGATCATTCTCATAAAATTGACCTATCACATTTAAGCTTTTTTACAGACAATAAATCATTTTGAAAAAAATTGACCAATCACATTAATTTTTTACTTACAGTCATTGGATCATTATGACAAAATTGACCAATCACATTAAATGCCACTTCCTTCATATCAAATGGTTGATATTCCACATCAGGTGATAACAGCATAGCCAATATACCTTTTTTGTCGAACTTCATTTTTTGAAATTTGGCAATTTCTTCTTGTCTTTTCTGTTGTAAAGAATATAGATGTATTTTGTAGAAACATTATATATAATCAACACTGCCTGGTGAAAACAATGAATTTTCATCTTACGAGAAGAATATAATTTATAATTTTGTTTACATTATATAGACGGTTACAATCTATCAGTGTAATGAACATTGTATAAAGTATCAGTGTTCAGTAGAAAATTTGCTGCCTACCAGTATGTAGTTTTTACCATAACCATTTGCCATTTACATTATTCCCCCCCCCCCCCCCCTAAAAAAAATTACAGTTTTGCAAAAAAAAAATTACATAATCTGTACTGCTAGACAAAAGAATCATGTAAAAAAATACATGGAACATACTGAACAGAATAAGTAAAACATTAGACAAAATATACATATATATTATAGAATGATTTCCTGTAAGATCTCAAAGTATTCTCTCAAAAAAAAAACCTTAATGAGTAAATGAGAGAACATACTACAGATGGAGAACCAAAATCTTATGTCCTTTTTATAAATATTTACCATCTCTACAAGTAAATCTCCCGGTAACCATGGTGGCAATGCAGAAAGATGAACCAATGGATACACACTACTCTGGTATACCAAGGCAAACTCTGTCTTCATGTATTCTATGTCTCTCTAAAAAAAGTCAAGGGAAAACGATACATAAAACATGTGTTCAACTAGAAATTAAGGGGGGTAATCCATGTTTCTCTTAATATGTATTATTCAATGGACATGTCTCTTATAAAGCAATTTTTCTCTGACCTTAGGTTGACCTTTGTATACAGATCTAACTGTGTCTAAATGAACACTTAACACATTCAGGTATACCATGTGTGATGGCAAGAATTGCTGAAACAACTTTGGATTCAAACTTTTTGTAATTTCAGTTGATATTTAGAGTAAAAATAAACAATGGATCGGAGAATTAAACAAAGTACAATTTTCCAAATGGTTGAATTGTAATCAAAATTTGTCAAAACATTGAAATTTGGTATTCATGAAAATGCATTTTTTATTTACATCCCATGTTCTTTGGTACCAATGAAAGTAATCAAACCCTCTGTACTGCCTTGTCAGTATGGGTCTTTGCTAACTGGTTATTAATATAATATAAATTTCTAATTGGCTTGCATACAGACTCTTGCAAAACCAAAAAAAGTACAATGTTTAATTAATTCACAAAAATTGGTACCAATGAAAAATGAATTACTTTACATTTGAATCAGAGCATTGTATATAGAGATAGATGGGGTAAAATATTAAGAACTATAACCAGTCAAGAAGGGTAAGTGATCAATAGAATGGGAAATAATCATAAGATTTAGTTTTTAAAGTAGATGATGTCATGCAATGTTGCTACAAGTTTTAGACATTTCCATGATGGTGTAGTGTCACTAAAATGTGTTTCAGCATACAGAGATAAACATTAACTGGTCAAATTCAAATATCACTTTCTTTTTCATTTTCAATCTTTATAATGAATCGAGACAGTACATAAAAACATCCACCGGTGTAATGAAAGATAACGATATTCATGATATTGAAAGTCTCATTTATGTTCTGAATTTGGAACAGGCATTTTCAATACTATTTTACTCCTTAAAAATCAGTATTGATTCCTTATACAAAAAAAATTGGGTGCAAACCCAATTTGCTCTTTTTCCTATCAAGAAGATGAAGTATCAGGATGTTTAACCACAGTAAAGGTAAACTTTTGTAAAATTTTATAATCAGGAGTCAACATTCAATCAAGAAACAACCTTAACCAGCATTACAGATGAACAGACAAACAAGGTTGTAACTACTACAATGACAGGACATTTTTATCAAATTGTGAAGTCCATTTCCAACTGCCAAATTCTACTTTTAAACACATCAATACTTAGAGGTGTAATAATCATCCATTGCAAACACTATCTATATCCCCACAAACCAGAAAAACAGTATACATATACTTATATGTTGAATAGGAATAAAATAATCACAATGTTTCTGCATGTTGCACAAAGCACTTTTTTTTTATTTATACTTTAAGTACCAATGATCCAATATGATTCAATTACAGATTTTGTGCCCAGGTCTCACTAACACTGCAATGCTGTGTTCTACTTTTCATTTGGAATACCTTTTGGGGATAATTAGGTTTTGTCGATGGTAAACATAATATTTTCAAAAAAGAAAGTAGAACACAGTTTTGTCATGTCCTTGCATGTGAAGGGGGACACAAGGTCTGTATTTCATTCACATTGGTTATAATGAACCCAACATCCATGATATTATGGGTATAAAGTGGAATGATTAGGAATGTAATATGAATGCTCAATTTGTGTAGAATGAAAACACATTCAATGAGTAAAAAAGAAAGTTTTCAATCTTTGTCAAACATGAAAAGTATTTTGTACACTGTTTGTAGTCTATATACCTCACTAATGACATTAACATCTAAATCAAACAGTATTTTTTGACAACTCTGAAAAAAGAAACTGATGGTTGTATTATACATTTTGCTTTTTTGGTCTACTTTAAACTAACTATAAAAGATGTGGTATAATTGCCAATGAGACAACTCTTCACATGAGACCAAATGACACAAAAATTAACAACTAGCATATAAACATTTAATGTAAACAAAATTGTAAAGAAAAATCAAAACAAAATTAATTGCACAATTCTTATAATGCTTTTTTTTTTAAAACATGAACACTGCAAAAAAACACTTTTCAAGTAAGACAGGTAAACTAGATGTGAAAACTTTGGAGAAACCTGTAATGAATTTCAATAATTTGCTGGGATCATTATGAATATTGTATATAAAATTAAACACTGAGATTAATGGCTACTTATTAGTTAAACCAGTATACTATTATTTACATCTATTAAATCAAAGATAATGATACAGGTATAAGCAAATATTAAAATATCACACAGTTTGATGAAATGGAAGGAATAACTATTTCTCATGGCTGGAAATAAAGTCAAACAAAAAGGTGCAGAATCAATGGAACTGACCATTGATAAGCAATTTGTTTATATTGTCCAATAACAATTGATGTAACAAATTTACTCAGAAAATATGTTGATATTGTCCAATCAAATTTGATGTTACAAATTTACTTAGAATATTTGTTTATAATGTCTAATCGAAATTGATGTAACAAATTTACTTAGAAAATTTGTTGATATTGTGCAATAAAAATTGATGTAGCAAAATATTGCATTAGAATGTGTAATTAATAACATAACAATGTGATATTACCATGCATTCACACAAGCTACTTACAAGCTGTACATGCAAAAATAAAAAAATATATATTACATTATTACAAAACCTAAGGGACATAACTCCATATGAATCCGATAAAAAATTAAGAAGGCAAGTATCAATAGCATATATTTAGATACTGTAGATTAATCATAATTTATAGGATTGGATTTTTTGTGAATTTCATGGTTATCGATAAATCACAAATTCAAATGTTCAAAAAAGATCACATTACAATTTCTTTATACTTGTTAGTGTAAATCAAATTATAAAGCGAATAAATCCACAGTAAACAAAAAAAATAATAAGGGCATTAAAATATCAACAAGGCAAGTGCCATAACTCTATATTTCTATTGGCTAAATTAAAAGTATATATGATACTATCAAGGATGCATTATCTCTACTTATAAATACAGAATACATATTGTGAAATATTGATTTTGAAATATATAAAAAAAAAAAAAAACAGGTGCTCCACAGGGCGCAGCTTTAGATGACCCCAGTGGTCGAACCCTGAACAGTTGGGGCAAATTTGGTCACAATATTCAAGCTTGATACCGTCTGAATTTTGATTGTGATCAAATTTTTGACATCTATTGCACAATACTGTGCAATTGAATATTTCTTATTGAAACTTTTCAAAATTTGAAATTTGAAAAATGTTGAAAAAAAAAAAATCCCTTACAAAAAATGGTAAACTGAGATCCCCACCCCAATTTATTAAAACCCCCCCTTGGAGCAATAACCCTTAAACTAAATCCCATGCTTTCCTTTGTAATATTGAACCTTGTAGTACGATTTCAGAGAGATCCATACACTTAAACACAAGTTATTGTCATGATTGTTTGGAAACTAGAAACATAAAATTGAGAATGGAAATGGGGAATGTGCCAAAGAGACAACAACCCGACCATAGAAAAAAACAACAGCAGAAGGTCACCAACAGGTCTTCAATGTAGCGAGAAATTCCCGCACCCGGAGGCGTCCTTCAACTGGCCCCTAAACAAATATATACTAGTTCAGTGATAATGAACGCCATACTAATTTCCAAATTGTACACAAGAAACTAAAATTAAAATAATACAAGACTAACAAAGGCCAGAGGCTCCTGACTTGGGACAGGCGCAAAAATGCGGTGGGGTTAAACATGTTTGTGAGATCTCAACCCTCCCCCTATACCTCTAGCCAATGTAGAAAAGTAAACGCATAACAATACGCACATTAAAATTCAGTTCAAGAGAAGTCCGAGTCTGATGTCAGAAGATGTAACCAAAGAAAATAAACAAAATGACAATAATACATAAATAACAACAGACTACTAGCAGTTAACTGACATGCCAGCTCCAGACTTCAATTAAACTGACTGAAAGATTATGTCTTCATCATATGAACATCAGGCACAATCCTTCCCTTAGGGGTTTAGTATCATACCATCATAACATATATGAGAAGAACATAACCTGTGTCATGCCAACAACTGGTTTTTGAATAAATGTGTTTAGTTCCGATGCAAAGACCCTATAAGAGAATCAATATTAACGCCAAAATATGCAATCTTTAATGACCTGACAACAGTATCGTAACTATATCCCTTCTTAATAAGTCTATTCAAAGGTTTTGTTAGTTTTTGAGGTGAATACTGACACCTTTGTGCTTTATAAAGAATATTTCCATAAAAAATTGGATGTGAAATACCTGAACGTATAAGAAGTCTGCATGTTGAGCTATATTTACGAATGATGTCCTTATACCGATGATAAAACATGCTTCTTTTTGGCCCTTTTTTGGCCCTTAATTCCTACATATTTTGGGCAATTAACCCAAAACTTAATCACAGCCTCCCCTTTGTTATATGGTACATTGTGGTACAATTTCAGAGCGATCCATGCAATTACACACAAGGTATTATCTGGAAACTAGAAAAATGCTTGTTTTGGCCTTTTTTTGGCCCTTAATTCCTAAACTTTGGCCCCATAACCCCTTAAATGAATCCAAACCTTCTACTTGTGATTTTAAACATTGCAGTATACTTTCAGAGCAATTGAAATACTGGTAAACAAGTTATTATCCTGAAAATAGAAAAATGCTTGTTTTGGCCCCTTTTGGGCCCCTAATTCCTAAACGGTTCGGACCATCATCCCCAAAATAAATCCCAACCTTCCTTTTGTGGTATTGAACCTTCTGAAAAAATTTCATTAAGATCTATTCACTTTAAACTAAAGTTATTATCCAGAAACCAAAGTGTCTTCGGACGACGACGACGACGCAGACGACATCATACCATTTTACGAACCCAAATTTTTTTTTGGGGTCGTATAAAAAAATCAGCAACCATGCAAGGATATATTCAAATCTGTGTCATAATATGATATGTATTAAATGAACCATGCAATATGAATTAAAGGGCACAGTATACATATTCCTTGAATAATATATAAATAGAAAAAAATAAGTAGAATTGTTAGCTACTGCACCCTTATTATATCCCCACTTTAAATATTCGGTAAACCAGAGGTTGAATGGAAATGGATATAAAAATGCACCACATGGTAAACCATGCTAAGCTTACAAAACCTTTAAACAGACTTATTAAGAAGGGATATAGTTAAGATACTGTTGTCAGGTCATTAAAGATTGCATATTTTGGCTTTAATATTGATTCACTTATAGGGTCTTTGCATCAGAACTAAACACATTTAGTTTTCTAAAAAACAGATATTGACATGACACGGGTTATGTTCTTCTCATATATTTTATGATAGTATGATACTAAACCCCTAACGGGAGGGATTGTGCCTGATATTCATATGATGAAGACATAATCTTTCAATCAGTTTAATTGAGGTCTGAAGCTGGCATGTCAGTTAACTGCTAGTAGTCTGTTGTTATTTAAGTATTATTGTCATTTTATTTATTTTCTTTTTGTTACATCTTTTGACATCGGACTCTTGAACTGAATTTTAATGTGCGTATTGTTATGCGTTTACTTTTCTACATGGGCTAGAGGTATTGGGTGGAGGGTTGAGATCTCATAAACATGTTTAACCCCGCCGCAATTTTGCGCCTGTCCCAAGTCAGGAGCCTCTGGCCTTTGTTAGTCTTGTATGATTTTTACTTTTAGTTTCTTGTGTATAATTCTGAGTTTAGTATGACGTCCATTATCACTGTACTAGTATACATATTTTTAGGGGCCAGCTGAAGGACACCTACGGGTGCGGGAATTCTCGCTACATTGAAGACCCATTGGTGGCCTTCGGATGTTGTCTGCACTATGGTCGGGTTGTTGTCGCTTTGACACATTCCCCATTTCCTTTCTCAATTTTAACATAAAACCTGATAACAAATTTATGGCAGCTTGTATTTGTTATTTTCTACAAGAATACTACAAAATTTCACCAAAAGCCATAATGTATGAAAATATTTTGTAAGTTTTTTGTAAACAGTTATTAGATAAAGGAATTCTGAAAAACTCCACATGGTAAAACCTGTTCATATGAAGGCTGATTTTAAACAAATTTTAGGAAGCTTTCAACTGAATTTCCCTAGAAGAATGAGATGAAAATCACATTCATGGCCTTTATGTGAAAGAATATGTAAGTTTAAACAAGAAGTTGATTTGAGCTGAATCTAAAAAAACCCACATCATACAGTGAAGCATGCTCTAGTAAAGCCTCACAGATTATACCAAATTTCACATTAAATGTGCCTAAAATATCTTATATTCCTTTCATTTTTAGAATAAATATCATTAAAAACCTAAAATAGGGACATACTTTTACACAGATCATCTGACCCATTCCCTCTAGCCTATGTTTATCTTATAGTCCTTACTAACAAATACACTGAGTAAAAAAGTTTAACAACATATTCTAATTAAAAACCCAACATGAAATAAAAAATTAACAAACGTGAGGAAATAAACTTTATAATATTGTTTTTGTTGATTAAAATTGAAACCTTCTCATTTATTTTTTTTGTTTTACAATTATGTATTTGTAAACTTTTTGAAATATGTTTTTTTTTTTTTTAAATTTAGTTTTACTCAGTGTGTATATATATATAAGGAATACAACAGATTAAATTACACTATAGATACTAAACTAAAATGTACTAAATCTATTTATATCTTTTACCTTTTCAGGTGCCCTTATGATCTTTGTTCTTTCTATCCAAGCTTCCTGTAAACAGATTCATAATAAATGTCTGACATTTCATACAGCAGATTTAAAAATTTTATAACATTTTTTGTAATGAAAAATTGTGACTGATAGGTTTTGAAATAATAGAACTCGCATTTATTGTATGCAGCATTTCATGAAATATCAATAATTATCGCAATGTTATGAAATTTTCCTTTGATCTTACTGACTGATTATTTCCTTTCCAGCGGAGTCAAATGATATGAAATGGAGCATATGCGTTATCAATGAAATTTATAACAATGTCTTCATAGGTAAAATAGCGATAAACTGATGGTCATCTCAAGCCATACTGGCTCAAGCGAGAAAAGCAATCTCGTTGAGATGACCAACTATAATCTATAATTATCTTACATCCACTTTATTTGAACTTTGGTGGCTGGTTTGCCTCATTGGCAAGTATAACACATCTAATTATTTCACATTTATCTCACATTAAAAGCCTGTTGTATAGCAATTAAAACATAAATGTATACACAAATTTCTGATTTTACAGTATATTTCATTTATGTGCGTACAAACCAACAATAAAATTTGTATAATAATATCAATACTACCAAGTTTTAAAGAAGTCAAAACTCTTTTGACAATGTAATATTTAAAATACTACTTTTATACATTCAGATTCATTTTAAGCCCACAAATACATTGGCTTCTTTGCTCCCAAGCATTTCACGGTTACATGATTTTCTTTCCAATTCCATAATCAAAAGGGAAGTAACTTATGCAGTCACAACATAACTGCCTAAATCTTCATTGTACTTTTTTCAAATCAATTTACCAGTAAGTGTTTTTTTGTGTTTGTAACTGTTTGACATATTTGAATAAATACCATCTCAATGTCATATGTAAATTTAAGTGTGTGTAAACTTACTCTAAATATCTTCATCAAATCCATCTGGTCAGCTGTAGCCGGGAATGTAGCAAGGAAGGGACTGTGAATCAACTCTAAAATAAAGACATAAAAAAAATCGAATTCATTTATAAACATATTTAAAATATAACTTTAAGTGCATTTTCATCTTTGAAACATGTCCCACATTGTTCTGCAATTTTATTCTTAGTTTAAATAAATAATGATTTCTAAAAAAAAAATCATTTTCATGTACACTGGAAAACCTTTTTCCGGATACTTTTCACTCATGACTGCTCATGTTGTACTGAGATATGACGATAGCATAAATACATGTATGTAAGCTATAGGTAAGACAAAACAAAAAACTTACCTGTAGATTCCAAGTCAACTCTATCTTTCAGTAATGTGTCTGCTAAGATTTGACGATAGTACGAATACATGCTAATCAAAGATGCATTTCCTATCAGAATGTCTGGCAGTAAACTGTAAAAAATAAACATTATTCTGACTATTGTAGAAGACATAGTGTTATCCCCACAAACACTTGTAAAAAAAAATTGCAAATTTTTGCATTTGAATACAATTTTATTTGAAAATTAGAAAATTAACTTCTAAGATATGTGCATCCTAAAGCTATATTTTCATAAGTTCTTCTGTTTTCAGACATAACTACTAGAACTGTGAGCAAATGCATAAATACATTTTAAATCATTTAAATAAGAAGATAAAATAGGTGCAAAATGCCATAAGGGAATGAAGATTCACTAAAATTTCATTTAAATCTAATAACTAGCTATCGAGAAGTCACAGAAGATCAAGAAGTATTAACTATGAAATGAATAAGCCGGTGAAAAGACGAACAGCAGAAAAAATGCTATTCAAGAAATAAAGCTAAAATACAGATGACAAAAAAATAGTGCTCAAGATTCTATATCTTAATAATGAAGAAACTTACTCTAACTGTTCTTTGAGTTCCCTTTTAGGAACATGCACCTTGATATTCAGTCTTGGTTGTTTGTTACCAGAAATTAACGACATGAAGGCATTGGATGTAGCTGAAAAATAATTCTATATATATATTTCAAATCATCTCGAAAACTTCTATTGACAGGATCAATAAATGTTACTATGTAATCATGTGTGTAAAATTAATGAGATTTTAAAAATTGCACTGAACATAAGTGTAATTCATTGTAACTTCTTTAAAACTGAGTTTTACTGTGCCTATTGCTGTGTGCTTGATTTTTTTTTTATTGGCTTAAGGTATAGGGGAAGGTTGAGATGTCACAAAACATGTTTTACCGCCACCGCATTTTTGGCGCCTATCCCAAAATCAGGAGCTTCTGGCCTTTGTTAATCTTGTATGATTTTTTATTTAGTTCATTTACATGTTTTGGAGTTTAGTATTGCTGAACTAGTATACATATTTGTTAACTAGGGCTTCGGGTGCGGGATTTTCTTGCTGTGTTGAAAACCCATTTGTGGCCTTTTGGCTGGTTTTTGACTGGTTTTTGGTCTTTAGTTGGGTTGTTCTTTCTTTGACACATTTCCCATTCTAAATTTTATATTTTCATTGAAAGCTGATCTAGAATAATAAAATTCAGGTGCTTGTATATTTATGCAAGGATAAGATACAAATATTGTTCCAAAGCTTAATTAAAAAATAACAATCACACCAACAAAAACGTTAATTGTTTAGGCAGGTTTTACCACAAACGAGGGGGAGGACAGGCGTAAGGGATACAGGGAGAAAGGGGGTGGGAGAAAGGAGAAAGGGGGTAGGAGAAAGGAGAGGAAGGCTGGGAGAAAGGAGAAAAAAATAAAATATCTCTCCTTTTAAAAAATGATCTAATATTTCAAGAAAAAATATCTCAAAAGGAGATGTTTTATTCTAATGGGAGAAAGGAGAACGGGGGTAGGAGAAAGGAGAAGAGGGGTGGGAGAAGGGAGAAGGGTACCCCCTGTCCTCCCCCTCACAAACAGTGACAGGAATAGTGCAAATACTCCTAATTAGTTTAGAGATTATTTTCTCATTTTGCACACAATGTTGTTAACACAAGAAATCAATGAGTACCAAGTGAACATTAATGAATCACTAGTATGTAGATCTTCAAATTGCTTTAAAAATACACATAACTGTTAAGCTTGTTTCTAGACAATGAGATGCAATTTATATATTTGGACAATGTGATTAATGTGCTTCAGATGTGCATATACACTCTTGATACTTACATGCTGCAAAAATAAATATATAAATAATTACTAACTAAAAAATAATTTAATTTAGATTTTTATTTTCAAACCTCTTATTGTTCCATGTTAAAACCTTTTCAAAGAGATTCTCCAACTCTGCCATCTTTTATTGAATTCTTTAAAGTCCAGAATCTCAAATACACAATTATTCTCCCGTAGCATAACATAACTCTATAATTTTCTATTTATAGACATCGTTTGTTTTTAGAAATAAATAGGGAAAAATACATTAAACCTACATCAAATTATTATTAATGATGTAGATCGAGTTGTCATGTCATCTTAAAATAAGGCAAAAATTATTGAATAAATTGATATAGTTACTTACTTCTACGACTAATGGCAGGATCAACTTCTACATTCTTCTCATATGGTGTTCCTCCATTTACATAAAGATCAAACGTCCTGAAACAGATGTATAAAAGTTGTGATGCACATGGCTTTGGCAATTGGGACTGAGGATAATGCTGTGCATTGCAAGTAAAGCAAAGAATTAAATTGTAAACTACTTCAAAAAGTTGTTTGGCTATTGCTGTGGAAAATGGGACAATCATAAACACAAATTGATACCTTCCAATTTTCTATCCCCTCTCTGCTTTGAAATAAAATCCACTTTCTTACTTGTCTTGGCTCTGAATAATACTCCCCTTTCTTATCACCTCTAATCTCTAAAAATACCTTCCCCTTTCCTATCTTTCTCTGCCCTTATGCTCCCCGTTCTTATCCCTTCTCTGCTCGAAAAATACTCTCCCCTATTCTATCTTATCTTGCTCCAAACAATCTCTTTGGTGGTCCCTTGTCTTTCCTGTCCCTTTTTCTTCTAAACTTGCATTATCTAACAATTTACTTGCCAAGTATCAGGCTTCCCCATCCCTCTGGTACGTTCATAACGATCAAATTACCGACCAAGCATCAGATTCCAATACTTACTTGTTCATGATCAGATCACAAATGGGTTCATACAGATCAAGTTACCCACCCATTATCTCCATACTCACTTGTTCATGATCAGACCACTGGTGGATTCATACAGATCGAATTCCTCACCCATCATCCCCATACTTACTTGTTCATAATCAGACCACCTGTGGGTTCATACAGATCAAGTTACCCACCCATCATCCCCATACTTACTTGTTCATAATCAGACCACTGGTGGGTTCATACAGATCAAATTCCTCACCCATCATCCCCATACTTACTTGTTCATAATCAGACCACCTGTGGGTTCATACAGATCCAGAAAAACCCATCCACAACTACACTCTCCAGGCTCTTCAGTGCTCTGAAAAATAGGAAAAAGTTAAAGTTTTCAAAAGTTTATTGCTTATTGCTATATGCAACCAAGATAAAAAAAAAATTTAGTATATAGCTTTCTTGTAAACTTTAAAGCAATTATTCCTTCAGCTTATAATATCTACAGTAAAACCACACATTTGTAAATCCATTTTCTTCTGAGTAGTCAATTTCATCAGAATGTTACATTAGCCATTTAAACAATCTTATACTATATGGATTCATTTATTTTTGTTAGAACCAATTCTCATTTGTCAAGCAAAATTGTACTTTCATGGATACTTGAATTCATGGTTTGACAAATTCTACATAAAAATTTAAATGTCCAAGGAAGTACAAATCTTATTTAGGATTGTGTGCAGACTTTGGCAAAACCATAAATTTATAAATATACATGAAATACAATGTTTCCTCAATCCACAAATATTTGTACCATCTTAAATAACAGAATCAACAGCACTGAGCAGTTAATATCAAAATAGTAAATCTCAAATAACTCTTAAGGATGTACTTAGGTGAGGTTTTGGAATTTGTGTCAAATGTTCGGACTCCTTGGTGTTTTTCCATACAAAACAATGTAAAAATATTTTGCCCCATAACACCCATTTATTTTTTCATATAAGATTAAATAACCCCTGAAAGGTTCTTTGCCTTAATTTTAGAAGATTCTTAATTTTCTTTCTTTTGTTTTGAGACCCAATAATACCAATGCAAATATAAGGTAAAAGTCGAGTCAGTCTTTTCCCGCCATATTTTAAATCTCAATTATCTCGAAAAGGAGGTCCATGACCTATCAATATTTTTAGCTTACTTTTATCCTTAATTGATGCTCTACCAGCTTATAGTATAAATTTTAACTTCTTAATTTATTAATTTTCACCTAACCTCACCTAAGTACATCCTTAAATGATTATAATGTATCATGCCGTATGACCTTACCGGCAAGGTCAACAATTTCAATCACTATCATCTTTTTTCTAAATAGTCTCCGTAGAAAAGCTATTTAAATTACTGTTTAATCTTTGATCGATTATTTACTGGCTAAACATTGAGTGCTGATTTTATAGAAGAGTGGCCCACACTTTCATGCAGGTTCTTAAAATAATCTAACTCAAATACAGATCTTGTTTCCCAACCTTGCAATGTCATCTTCTACTTTCTGTTCTGAAGATTATTAGGTCAACCAATAAAATTTCTGCTTCCAAATTTTGAAAGCGTACATGGTGACAACAAAATTTGAGTATTCCTAAGTGTTCATAACGTAAAAGAGAGCATTTAGAATGAACACATGATTTTAATCAGATCATTTATAAACATTGATCACTTACATATCATAACACATCATTTTTCAACTGTTAATTTTATTTACAAGCAACTGCATTAGTTAAAAATCCAAAATTCTACAAACAAAAATGTCACAATGGTTGAAATACAAAGGGTACATACAATACTGTTCCTATCATTAGCCATCTTTGTTTTCCATACATAAAACTATCTATGGATTTATAATAATTTATGTGATACCAATTTTTCATTGATTTTGTGGATATAGGTGAACCACAAATTTCAAAATTCAAAGATGCATAATTTTTTATCAGTCTTCAAACCAGATTTTAGCAAAATCATGAAATCAAAATCCACAAATACTGTTTTTCCTCAATCTACCAAAATTTGTACCCACAAAGAAAAAAATACACAGTATCAGAAAATGAACTGCCAAAGATGTTTTTCCTCACAATCATAAATATGTGCTTCAATTCAACCACAAGGGCTTGGAGAAACTAAGTATATTTTTTCATTTTAATATGTTATAATTTGATTATTATGATCTTTTATATATTATATTTTTTTCTTTAAGAGAGCTATTGCCTAGCAATGCTAAAATATAAACATATCTCTTACTTAACTTTGACATGCAGCAGGTATAATGTTAAGTAAGCAATAAATAATTTAGCATACAGTGGATTATAATTTGTACTTTAAATCGATCAGTTTTGTGAATTACTTTAAATGTAATACAAATTATAATATATGTTTAAAAGGGATATTATTTTGTGAATTTACAAGTGATACAATATTTGTGCAATCCCAGTGTTCAAAAGGTATGACTTAGGTGAATTAAACTTCAAAGAATGATATAAAAGTGTAAAATGGCACATTCATTTCCAATTCATAATGTGAAATCACAGTGATTAAAGGGAAGTAACTTTTGTTATTCGAATCTCAATGAAATTGATGATGTGTGTAAAATGCCACATTCATATCCAATATCGTGCGCATCACACTTTGGGTTAATATTTCAATCGCAATCTTCAACAACAAAACAACTACTACTACCTTTCTTGATGTTGTCATCTTCAAAGTTAAAATAATAAACTAAATTATGCAGACATTTTTACAAGCAAAGGGATACAATAATTGGTGGAGGTGAATAAAAACATTTTAGTGTTGCCATAACAACTAAGTTAGTGATACAGTGATTTGAACTATTGCAAAAACTATATTTGATTATACATATCGAATAAATGCAATATGTTATTTTTAAACAATATTTTTTTTTAATTTTCTTGACAGATATGAATTTCAAATTGGGACCTTACTGAAAAAATAACTGCAGTATTAGATTTTGGGAAGGCAAAGTTAATTTTTTTTACCCCTTAAAAACACAAATAAAAAGAAAGAGTTCATCTCTATATCCCATAAAGTGTAAGAAAAATTTGGTATGGATGCATTTGAATGTTGTTTGCAAAAAAGAATAGCTGAGGAATTTGAGGTTCCATTGTCCAGATAGTCATATTTCCCAATCAATACACAAGTTCCTTTAATAAAATAAAAAAAAATTAAATGGTAAAATACATAAAGAAAGTGTTTTTAATAAAAAAAAAGATTTTACATGAAATTATCAACATCAATCTGGGATTATTCATAACAATATTTTGAATCAAAGGAAACTATATGAACCTCAGCATTTGTTTCTAAGATACCATTAATAATGTACAAAGCAGTCATAATGATCCTCAAAATTAAATACTTCAGTGTCCCATAAATCTCAATACTGCAGTTATTTCAGAACTTTCTCAAATTGAAATAGTAAAATCTATAAAAATAGTGCTTCTTAATAAAACATTTGAAATTTATTTTTTTTTGGATTTCTTTAAAGCTATTCAAACCTACAAACATATATTAAATAATTAGAACATCTTGTTCATACTTTATCTACTAAAGTTCTATTTTTGCTATAGTCCATTTATTATGATACTCACTTTAGATTCGATGTCCGTTGACTGTTATTATCAAAGTAACATGTTATATTATATACATGTATTATAGCCGAGCCAGAAAGCAGCATCATGCTGACTTGTATACGAACTTTATAAGTACATTCATATATATATGAAGTTAGTGCTTACAAAACATATACTGTCCTTTGAAGAAAACTGAGGACAACATTTATTGATATAAATAATAAATACCTACTAATTGTTTCAATTTGAGTAGGAATGAGTTGTTAAGTATAAAAAGCTATGTTTATTTTTAAAGTAAAAGCTAATAAATATCTTACATTAAAATATATTTAGCAATGCGAAGTGGGTTAACTCTTATAGTGGATTTTTTCATATATGTTACAACAACCCCACACTGGATTCATTTTGATGTTAAATGATAAATTTTATATACTTAAATAATTTAATTGATAAAAACATGGAAAAAAAATATGATTACCGGTAAATCAGAATTTGAATTTTGAGTGCAGTGTAGTGATCATTTGGTCTGGTTATATAAAACATAAATTGCAAAATAAAAAAACTAGAGGTTTTGAACACTATCCTGCTATTCCAACTAAAAATACTGAAGTGTACTCTAAAATGGAAACTGTTATATGTACATTAAAAACCATGTATGTACAAATTGAATCTAGATACTATTAAAAGAAGATTTTTAGAATATTGATAAAGAATACTTACATTTCTAACAAATGTAAATCCGAGTTCAAATAATATTCCTGTCAAAAAAAGAAGAGAGAATGTTACACTTTATTCAAATAATATTGTATTTGCTCAAGGTAAAATATTTAACACAAAGGGCAAACCCATGATAACATCAATATAGATTCAAGCCCACATGAATCATTTCTTATTTTTTCATAACCCTGATTGAAATAAAAAATGCTGCTTAAAGGTGTTTTATTTCCCATTTCAGAAGCTTAAGCATTCTAATTGCAATTTAGAAATTTATACACCAAACTGAGTGATTATAATTTCATAAAAAATTAAAATTACTTTCTGAGAAAATAAGCCACATGATATAAGAGATTAATAATATGACAGTAAATTTGTAAATTTTTAGCATACTTAAAACTGGGACTGTTGAACAATTGACAAAAATGTGAGATTTATTATTGCAATTTAAGGTGGTACCCAACACTTTCACTAACATTAATTTGGCTCGTTTAATTTTCATAAAATTTTGACAATGTATTAACTTTGACCCTTACACAAAAATATAAAAATTTCAAAAATTTTTGAACAAACCTTTTTGTCAGAAAAAAAACACTGGTTATATACCAGTTTGACAAACACCAATTTTTGATCATTGAGAAGCTTAATATTCCCTTTACAAAACAACGTTATTAAAACGTTTAGATGACTTTACAGAGTTGTCTCCCTGTAGTGTTAGGTACCACCTTAAGAAAATGGTGCATATAAATACTGCTAAAAAAAATAAAAGTAAGTTTTCATTTCTGCAAAACCTATCCTGATTCCCTGTTACCTTTTTCACAACAGTTTTTACAGTTGTTGAAAATGTTTGGAACAGAAACTTTGAAGGAGAAATTGCAAATTAATTAAGGTTTTATGTCTTCAGACACTTGTCTCAAAACAATATATATTTCCTTTTTCTTTCGATGGAACTTTTGACTAATAATTTATGACCTACTGACCTATTTTTTCTGGAAGTTGATTGGTTCTGACAAATATTTCAGCATGTTGTAAAGGATCCATTACATCTGATATCTGTTGAATACAATAACAAAACAGGGATAAATATTTTAATATATATATGGTATACAAATGATTTACTAACCAAAATAATTCCCTCCCTTGAGAGAACTTGAACTCTCTATACGATAAAAACATGTCATAAATCAAAGACTTTAATTGGTGCTCTCTGTATGACAGAGCAGTTAGCTGAAAGTTTTTGAGATAGGTAAATCCCAAGCTAATTTTGAATGGTCAGTTGACAATTTTTTACTGACCAGCATTTCAAACATTAGCAGAGTAATGGAATATGTCAACTGAATTATTCCTTTTAAATAAGGGAAGATCTTGGACTTGAAGACTTTACCTATTGCTTAGAGAGAGCTCAAAGTAGGTTTTAAATTACCCAGTGTATATGGAGTCTCTCTATTTATGGCAACAGAATCTACAGTTTTAAATAAAGAGTTGAATGGACTCAATGCAAAATGAAAACAACATTAGACATTTGTCTTACTTTTGTAGTAAATGACCAGGTCTTTTCTTCTTTGTCCACAGAATAAACCTTCAACACATGAATATTACTTAATACCTGAAAAAGAAAGTTATATCCTTAAACTTGACACAAATCAACACCAATCACATACCTATATAAATCACTATTTAGTTCTTTGTTTTGTTCAGTGATTTTTAGCCTTGTAACTGGAAAACATGTTTTTATGAAAAGTGTTTAGGCAAAATAAACACACAGCAAAACATCCAGTGATTTTTAATGTCCAGCTTTTGTAATTCAGCATTCTATAATTGATAACAGAATTTTTGCAAATTGTTAAAGCATCTTGCTATTAGCTGCTCAAGAATATTGAAGAAAATATGACAGATACAAGTCTTTAAGATAAAGGTAACCCGCACATTAGTTATTCCTTTTTTTAAATTTGCAATGGTACACAATCTGTGACAACTTACATTTTGTCCATCAAACAGGCAAACTCTGACGTATCTTGATTTTACAGTAATAGCTGAAATGATAAACATAGTCAATTAGTTACCCATAATCCTCCATAAACATAGTCAATTAGTTACCCATAATCCTCCATAAACATAGTCAATTAGTAACCTTTAATCCTCCAAGTGGTCTGTGTTTTGAACGTCTTAGGTATAAAAATATAAAACAGGGAATGCTGGCCAACAAGACAAATATTCACCAGAGAGCAAAGGACAAGGATGTAAACAATAACTGTGAATTTATTTATTTTTGTGGGTACTAATTATCGTGGATTGAGGAAAACTTCATGTTCGTGGATATTTAATTTCGTGGTTTATGCAAAGTCTGCATACATACCTTTAGAAAATTTGTAAATTGTTGAAAATTTAAATTTGTGGTTCCCCTGGTCTCATGAAATCCACGAAAATTAGTACCCAACGAATATTAATGAAGCTACAGTATAAGTCACTGTATGTATTCACAGTATTAACTTTCTGCTATTTTCAAATCTTTTTTTTACTATGGGCCCAAATAACCTCAACTCCAGGTTATACATCTTAAAAAACTCTATTAAAAGGCATTTGCTTTAGAAATTTCCAGAAAATTTTGAGAGAAATAAGTAGAAGAAGATTCTAATATACTTTTGCTTATACTATTCTTTAAAAAGCAAATATGACAAGTTTGTGCAAGAAATTCCATCTATAAGGACTAAAAGAGGGACAAAAGATACCAAAGGGACAGTCAAACTCATAAATCTAAAACAAACTGACAACGCCATGGCTAAAAATGAAAAAGACAAACAGAAAAACAATAGTACACATGACACAACATAGAAAACTAAAGAATAAACAACACGAACCCCACCAAAAACTAGGGGTGATCTCAGGTGCTCCGGAAGGGTTAGCAGATCCTGCTCCACATGTGGCACCCGTCGTGTTGCTTATGTGATTACAAATCCGGTAAATAGTCTAATTCGGTAGGTGACTAAAAGTGTGCTGTCAGATAAATCAAATAAGAAAACTACTGTAGAAATCTAAAAAGTTTTTGTTTGTAAAAAGACTGTACTACCTTTTGAAGGTGTAGGAATCTGTCTACAACTTGTTATAGTTATAACTCTGTCAAATTTACTGTTTCTTGGCATTATCTGTAAAGTAAAATATAATTGTTCTATGTTATTTACACTATCTATTTACACTATCAGTTCAGTAGTAAACATTTTTCTTATAAAAATAAATATAAGTACAAAAAATAAATTTTCATCAATAAGATTTTTTGGAATATCAGAAATTTTAGTAATATTTTTCACTTAAGATTAGAATATTTTTTATATTTTTTAACTACTATATTTTAAAAGCATTTTTTTACCTGAGATTTTTGAGGATCATAGAATAGATCTCTATAGAACAAGTTAGATTTACTAAGTTTAGGTGCCAGGTAATTCTTCATTCTGTATGTATCATCTGAAATAAATTAAAGATAATATTTATGTCATACTGTGGTAAAATAAGTAGGAAACCATCATTCTATGTCCTTCTATAACCTTAGCGCATTTGTCTTAAAAGAACCAGTTAAGCATAGATATTTTTTTACCAAGATATAACAAGAATGTGTCCCCAGTACAGGGATGCCCCATCCGCACTATCATTTTCAATGTTCAGTGGACCATGAAAATGCTGGAAAATCTCTAATTTGATATTGAAATTAGAACAATCATATCATAGGGAACATGCATAATAAGTTTCAAGTTGATTGGACTTCAACTTCATCAAAAACTACCTCAACACAAAACTTTAACCTGAAGCAGGACAGGACAGACAAACAAACGAACAGACGGAACAAACAGACAGCTGAACAAACGAACAGACGGACGAACTGACGCACAGACCAGAAAACTTAATGCCCATAAATGGGGCATAAAAAGGTGCTAAATAAGTTTGCATTATTTGTTGAATGTTTTGGTTACAGGTATAGAAGGCTTTTTTCTAGGAGTTTTTCAAAAGAGGGGTGATAGATACAAGATCGACATTCGACTCATAGATCGAAAACAAACTGAGAACGCCGTGGCTAAAAAATAAAAAGACAAATAAAGTACACAAGACACAACATAGAAAACTAAAGACTAAGTAACACGAACCCCATAAAAAGCTGGGTGATCTCCGGAAGTGTAAGCAGATCCTGCTCCCCATGTGGTACCTATTGTGTTGCACATGTTATTACAAATCTGATAAATGGTCTAAATTGGTGACATTCGTTAAAAGGGAACTTTCAATTTCCCTCTTAATTTGAAAAAAGACATTGTGTTTTAAGTATATATAAATTAAGTACTTTTCCTTACAAAGGGATGTAAATAAAAAGATGTGTATACAAAAATATAAAAGTTTAAACATAGGTCAATTGCTCAATCAAAAACCTACCAAAAATGGAAAATAACTCTATTTAAAATAGTTAATAAATAGATATCCACATTACCTCTGACAGATAAAGGTTTTAGTGTAGAAGGTCTAAATCCTGAAGGCATTGCTCCTAAAGCATGAAGTACATCTGTGGCACTCGTCTGAAATAATAAATAAATTATATGTCAAATACATTGATTTCGTGTAATTGGTAGACGTAATTTTTAGGTTGTCTAAGTCTCTATAGTATACAGTTCTAGACTAATATTTGTAGTTAAGTTAATTAACATCCTAACTATATATAGTTATTTGATTTAGTTTAGATATAATATAAATTGTATAATCCCAATGTTCAGTTAATATCATACAGTTAAACCTACTATAAACAAATATCACCTCTATGAAGAGAAAACCCTGTCTTGTCCGGATACCTTCTATGTACCACTTTAGTTATACATATGCAAAACTAAATTAAAACGCCCCCTCTTACAAGGTCAATTTAATCTGGACCTCAGGATGACCTGTATTTTAAGTAAAAACAAGTGGATGCAAACAGGGTATAGGTGTTTTCAACTGTTCCTGCATTGTCCTTGACTTTCACTTTTTTTGGAATATTTAGAATTGACTATGAATAAAGTACCACACGTGACATGAATGCTAATAATTTGACTGTGTAAGGTTTTTAGGTATATGTTTATGGGTAAACTTTTAGTTCAGGCATTTTTTTATTTTTCTAGTTACAGTGAATTTTTGTCTTTAATCAAGAAAAAAAATATATTAGTATATATAACAAAACTGTGAGAGAATTTTATATCAAGTTCCCAAGTATCATGCACACAATGAAAAAAGAACTTAAAAGTAAAATTGTATAACAAAAACTAATGGCAACATGCCAACATTGTTTACCATCAGTCTGAGATTCATATGAGTATACTGAAATTTAATATCATTATAGCATTATATTAATATCAAAGCAAAATAGGGTTAAGTGCAAGAAAAATATAAGATACACACTAATATTGTAAGAAGTAAGCATTCATTCAAATATAAACAGTCCTGAAATACTTTCCCTTATTCTTATATTTACAAAACAGTATAAGCTGTTTTCACTCTTATTGTAGACATTTGATCATTTAACCCTTTCCTTAGTTTTTGCTTATGTCTAGATAGCCAAAGAATAATTGAAATAACTTGTGGGTGTTAAATTTAACCATATCGGCATTTAATGAAGTGGCTTTAGAATTTTACCTGATATTTTTAGTTATTAATTTACCCCTCAAGTACCTGATTTATAAATTCTATATATATCTTTAAAATGATTATCTATATACACCCTTCAATTCCTAGTTTTCATACAAACTATTTCTCAGACTGATAATTAGAACAGATCTCATGCCGAATTATCTTAAATAGTTATAATCATATGTGTGGTAAAAGTCAACTTTGTATTGCTCAATCACATCTTTTGCAAGATTCATAACAATTTACAATGTTCACATCAAAAATGATATAATTTATAGTTAGAAAGTGAAAGTGATGTGATTTAGGGTCTTTATCATTCAATGATTGTGAAAAAAAATCAGGATAAAGGATGATTGTGATAGAACTCCATGACAATAGTGACAACTCAAGGATGATTTTGACAGAACTCCAGGACAATAGTGATAGAACTCCATGACAATTGTGAAAATAATCCAGGACAATTGTGACAGAAATGGCAGACTGTGTCCAGTGACATCATAGACAATTCCTCACCTCATCTTTTAAATCCTAATAAAACATCACAAATTTAGGATAACATACATGCACGAAATAATAAATAAACAGCTGCAACAAATGATTAAAACGCATATAGCCCCAAAAAAGGCTAAAATATAGTCAATATTAAAGAAAAAAGAAATTCAAAGCAGACAATATAAATTTTTTTTTAATTCTTGTTAGTTATGTTAGAATATTTTAAAACAATAACATCATAACAAAATTCTTTGTTTGCTGTTGTCCTTTTATTTCTTGAAAAAAGGTAAAGAAAAATGCATCATATATTTGAAGATTGTCAGTTTGTAAACACACAGATTATGCTGAAGCTTTTTTTTTGTTTGTTAAAAAAAATGAAATTTACAATGTTGTTTTCGTACATTAATTTCATTAAGAGATGACGGGTGCAGCAAACAACAATTTTTCTTCATTATTAGTTTTTTAATTCAAAATTTGTTAAATTATATAATATGATCCACTCAAAAAGAGAGATATCTATCCCCCCTGAAAGATATTGTTAGTTTAAAAAAGAATGGACTCAGAAGTCCTCTTAGTGTATTAAGAAATTATTTTAACAGAGATCTGAAGGAAAATAAAGTTAATTAAATATGAGAGAACACTCATTTATACTCACTTTTTTATCTCTAAATGTCTTTATCGTTTACAAATACATTTATTGTGAATATTGATTAATTTAAACACTTCACACAAAACACATTAAGATGTACAACCAAACTCACAAAACTGTTAAAGGCTGTTCCGGAAAATACTATGCCCACCGTAGGTAAAGCATTTTTTTTTTAATTTATGTGGTGGTTGTATTTGAAATACAAAAATGCAAAAGGAGTGTTGTTATAATTTATTTTAATTCTTTGGGTGGTGGCAGTTTAAAAATTGTGTCATCCATTGGGGGACATAGCATTTTCTGGAACAGCCCTTACAATGAGCAACTGATTGTGTAATTTAATTTTATTTACTAAATGATATGAGCAAATCAGTCCTTATACAGATAAATCAGCATGTGCAATACTGAAAACGTTCTAATGTCAATATAATCAACCCTTAATATTGGTCTTCTAATAGGGCCAATACAGGAAAAAAACAGGGCTAATACATTATGTATGACAAGTTTATTTTTAATAAATATAAGGGCTATCAGTCCTAAAAATATTGAGTACTATTATATCTTGGATTTGTTGTTTCAAGTACAAATTTTGAGATCTGTTTATATTTCTTGTCAGAGGCAATTTAATTAATGACAATTAAGCATAAATGTATACCAGGAAACATATTTTAACTATCATAAATATCATTTTACAAGAGATGCTTTCAAGAAAATTTGTTTTAAGAAAAGAGGGGTTACATTTTCCTGACAGAAAAAGATTAATTGAGCATCAGTGTTCCCATGAAATTATTAACCTGTCTCAACCAAAAATCTGTGGCTTGAATATTTTGTTTTTATGATGTTGCGTTATTGTTGTCAGTTGAGATCAAGTTTCATTATAAGATCCTTAAAATTTAACGCTAAGTTGAATATGTTTATATACTTAAAATATACTGCTTTTCCATACAACACATTTACAAAGACTTTCTATTTAAAAAAAAAGAAAATCATTGAATTTATCCAAATCTTTAAAAATATAATGCTTTAAATAACATGTGATCAATGATTATGTGTTAATTGTTAAACACAGTCACGATGGTTAAACTTTGTGTCATTAAAACCCAAATGTTAATTCAGAAATTTATTTAGCTAAGAAGATCTTATAAACGTGTATCAGTGTATCCTACAGAAATTCTCAGTATAATATATATTTATCTAACAAATCTAAACAATTACCAAATAACAGTGCATAGCTTACTCTCTAAGTCAATAATGAAAAAAAAGGAAACTAAAACCATAAAATACTGAAGTCAAACCAAATGTCAATACACAGAAGTGGTGAATTTGTTATAACAGGACTTATGCATCATACTGATTCTTGGTTGGACTTTTTTCGTCCAAAATTTACATTTTTAAAAAAAATCAGTAATGTGTTTGTAATAGGTAATTTTTCCAATACTGTTTAAAGCATTCATTAGAAATAAATAAAGTTGTGTTTTTAAAAGGCTTGCAATACATTTATAAAACTGGTTGGCATAAACTTACCACTGATTTTTTCAGAGTTATGTCTGTTAATCTAAGTCTACTTTCTTAAACTTAATTCAAATAAAGATAAAAGATGAATTTTGACTTCCTTATCACAAAAAAATTAAGACTGCAGCAATCCTGTTCTAACGTTTTTCCATCTTTCCTAAACATTGTACCACTGAAAATTTAATCACATGGTGGTCATTGAATTAAACATACCTCATTGACAGCTTTCTTGATACTACCCCAATGCTTTTTACCACTGAAATAAGGAACAAAAATACATTGAGATTATATTAGAAAAGGGAATATTGAAAATTCAGAAATTATTGTAATGATCTTAATATTGCATGTATTGTAATGTGTTAGGTTTTGTTAAAATACAAAAGGTTTGTCTGTAGGAATCAAAATCAAAACTTCCTAATGAAATGGAAAGGGAAAATGAAATTAACCATAGTGCTATGTTTCAAAGGCCCAATTGTGAACCTTCCCATTAAATGTTTAGTGATGTTTTTATGAAAATATTTCACTGTATTTGACTGAGATACATGTATTATAAATTTAAATATCATTAATTAAAATATTCAGAAAAAGACCAACTGTTCAATTCATCCTTCTTGACTTTAAAAACTCATGAACAAAATATTGCAAAAATTATATGATTACCTTCTGGTTGTCTCCCCTCCCTCCTGGTCTCCTGTTTCTTCTTCCTCCTCCTCTTCCTCCTCATCTGTAATATAACTTATTATAATGAAACATGCACACTGTATAACTAGTGGTATTTTTCAGACTATCAACATTAATAATAAAGTGACTTTCCCCTCACTCTCACCTATCCTCTTCATGCCCGTCTGCCCTTTACTGACTGTTAATTAAAGTATTCTTTGGAATCAAGAATTAGCAAATCAAGTGTTTAGTGGAGAGTAAATGTAAAACTAAGTTCCTGTTTGATTTATTATACTTGGTTAGGGATTATACTCATGATTATATTAACAGCAATAACTCTGTACATAAACAATGATTTCTAGTTTCAACAAGGATTTTAAATTTCCTAGAATTTAGAGTTTCTTCTTGCCTTTGAAAATAATTTGTATAGGTTCAAAAAGTTCTCATTTGTGATAAATTGATTTATATTGGTATAATTCAACTTCAACAGCCTTTTCATATTTTGGTGGCTGCATTATTAAAATATACAAATAAATCATATTATAACGATTGGTACAAAAAAGAGTCAAAAGAATGTTAAAGGGAAATAATTCACAATTTCAAATTGCATGTTTTGAACATTTTCAGCCACAATTTCTAATGGTTATAGTACAAAACAGCAGTTTATTAACATTATTTACACTGAAAATACTTCAAATTTGCCCCCATCTGGATGATTTGAATAAGGATTTTCAAAATGTAAACTCCATTATTTTTGTTGGCATAGTTCTTTCACTTTGTGTTATTTCCCCTTTAGCTAAGAAGTATGTATTGCGTAATACTTATTTATAATCTGTTTTACATACCATCATCTTTCTGTAAATCTTTGTACTTGTTATATTCCTGTAATCAAATGTAAAATGCTTAGAAATGGAGATAAAATTATTGTCTATATCTGAACCATATCATTAAACAAGATAATATAAAACAAAAGTGAAAATATTTCATCTGCTTTATGAATTATATGGGGACGGAGTCCCCAATAACAGTAGAAAATTCAATAATAAAAAAATACGGGAAAATTTCCCGAATTTTTCATTGTACTAATGAACTCAAAATCGTTCAAATTTCTCGTTTGTATGAAACTTTGAGTAAAATATATATTTATCAGTCTAGTATAAAATAGGAAGGAACGCGCAATACCAATTTCATTTTTAATAATTCCTTGATATGAAAAAACGTTACCTGATGATAGCGTTTCTTTGTTTACATTGCATATGACGTCATAATTTAAATAACGTCACAACTAAATCCCTAACAACAGAACCAAAATCGGAAACGTTACGGTATTTCCGTTTCTTTTTTTTTAAACAAATATTTAAGTTACAAAAAGATAATTCATACAGACTTCGTCCCCATTTACAGGTAATGCCTGCCTCATATTAAATTAATCCTATGTTCAGCATTTTTTTATCTGAGAATTACTGATGAGTCTTTTGTAGAGGAATGCTAAGATGAGTCTGGCTTGGAAAATTTTAATCATGTTGATGATAAGTTTATTTCTTACTTGTAAAAATGTAGAGGGCACCACTCCTCTATCTCCATTTTCATTCTCTGCCTCCCACCAACCATCTTCCCTGTAAAACAATAAAGTTAAGATGAACATGGATGAACATGTATGTCTGTTCTTGTAAAACAATACTAATGTGGATTAATTATTATTTGTCAGAAACCATTTTTCAGGGTTTTCATGGGTACAGGGGAAACACAAATTTAAAAAATTTAAAAATTACAATTTTAGAATGTTTGCAGTCTTTGGCAAACCATGATATCAAATATCAACGAAAAAGGTTGGTTTTCCTTAATCTATAAAATATTAATACCCACAAAAATAAATGAATCCACTGTATATCTTAGCTCTTTGACTAATGCTTTTAAAATGTCTATTTGAGTTTGAATGCAATGATGCAGTATTTCAACTTATTTCCTTAGTTTCAACTTCATCCAGAACAAGCAACAAATTATGCAACACCATTTGTGAATTTATTTTACAGAAATGACAGCATTTAGTATTTGTGTATATCCTGGGCACCATTGAAGAATTGATTAAATAATAAAAGCAGATAACATCTTACCAGGAAATTAATTGTGATTATTTGTAAAATGTTGAAAATTATTTATAATAACAGTTTTATCTTCCTTAATTTGTGCAACCATTTGGTTTGAAAATGTACAAAAAGAAATCAATATATCAAAATAGAATTCTCAGTCAAACATATTTAGTGCTATAGAAAAATCAATATAAAATATAAAAAATATAAGATGTGAAAAAATTATTATAAATACTGAATGGGAGATAACTCTGAGAGGAGAGTGACCACCTACCTTGTCTGAACAATAGTTAATACATCTCCAACTTTAAATGCTAAATCTCCAGGTTGGTCTCCTGCATATTCACACACAGCTTCAAACATTCGTCCCTAAAATAAAAAATTAAATAAAAAAGCTTAAAAATTAATAAAATTTTAATGAATATGGAAATTGAAATTTGGCCTAAAATTAAAAAAAAACATGTAAAAATCAATTTAAAGTGGTCTAGACTATCATATACATAAGAGAAAATTTATTATCATTTTGCTATTTTTTTAAGGCTGTACAGTGACCTATAGTTGCTTACATCTCAGACATTTTGCATATGGTGTATATTTATCTTATTGGTAATCTTTCCACATCTTTAGATCTTTATACCCTTAAATACATTATAGAACAAGTTGTTCTTTGCCTTAAGAATTTTTAGTCAAACCCCAAAATATCATTGTCAAATCTGCATTGGGATTGTATTATTGAAAAATAATTTGAATTAATCATCGTCATGTAAAATGATAGTACTTAAAGTTATTCTATAGTTCATAACTTGCAACTCACTCCAGTGGTAACTTCAAGAGTATCTTCTGCTGCATCTTTTTTCTTTTTCTTCTTCCCCTTCTTTTCTGTTTCCTCCTCCTCCTCTTCTTCTTCATCATCGTCTTCCTCATCTCCCTCTTCCTCATCTTCATCATCATCTTCTTCGTCATCATCTTCTTCTTCTTCCTCCTCCTCATCAGCTTCTTTCTCTTCTTTCTGCATTTTCTCTTTCTTTGTTTCTGTAGGTTTCTTACTGAGTTTACAAAATATTTTCATTTTTAAAAATTTATTAAAGCCTGTGAATTATTGAAAACTTTTCTCAAATAAATTAATGGTGACTTCGATGGCACGTATCTATGTTGAAACTGTAAATTCAGATTTTTTTTATTTGTGACGTCAAATTTATAAAATTGTGTTGTAAAATTTTACAGAAACTTGTGTGATTTTAAGTAATGGCAGACAAATTTGCATACAAGTGTAAATACGTCTTTACTTACTGATCAGTTGCTTCATCTTCCTCTGTTTCATATTCATCCTCATCTGTTTCATATTCATCCTCATCCTCCTCATCATCATCATCTTTTCTCTCTATTTTTAATTTCTCTACTGGTTTACCCTTTCCTAAAAGATAAGTTTTAAAATTCAATTTGATTTGCAAACCGTTTTTTTTTTTTTAAGAAAATCATGTTTTTAATTTTATTTCATAACAAGCATTGTCAGCTTTCCTGTTCATGGTTTGTGGTTCTGTCTGTTTCTACACTAAAAAAAAATCTGTACACCATGATATAACAAAGAATGTTAAAAGTGGCTGTAAACACCAACAAAAAATCTGTACACCATGATATAACAAAGAATGTTAAAAGTGGCTGTAAACACCAACAAAAAAAATCCAACAAATTTAATTCTTTTTATAACATCAGTTCTTATTTTTAAATTCATCATTTCCCAACCTGATGTCATTAGGTTGTTTTTCCTTCCATAATAAGCTTTCCTTCTTAGACAGGAATATCTGTTATTCCATTTTGAAAACCTTCACATATATGTTAGTGTTCTCTTTAATTTTGATACTCAATTCTCCATTTTCCATACCTATCTCTTCATGTGTAGTTTCCTCATCTTCCTCCCCTTCTTCATCTTCTCCTTCTTCTTCATCTTCCCCTTCTTCTTCGTCTTCACCTTCTTCTTCATCTTCCCCTTCTTCTTCGTCCTCTTCTTCTTCACCTTTTAATTCCCTACAAAATGCAGTAAAATCTATACCATGCTTAAGTAAGAAACCTATTAAAAATTTACCTTTGTTACAAAGTATAGTTCTGAGTTAACATGCAATATTGGCCACTAGTTTAAAAATATTTCATTTACTCAAAGTAAATTTTATTGGACACAATGTGATATGTTTGGATTACCAGATGTAACTTCATATTAAGTAAATGGTTATTAAGGAGCATTCTAAGATCGTTCATCAGAATTTCTCTCTTGTTTTGTGTATAAAGGGCAGTTCAAGAGGAAATGGTGTACAGTCTCAATGACACTAGACATTTAGCAAGCAACAATCAATACAATGACCAGTCTCATAGAAATTTGACAAGCATGACCAAAAAACCTTTGTAAACTTTATTCACATCTTTCTTTCTAAATAAAACTTTTAAGGGTTCCACAGATCCCTGCATCTAGGAGTAGGTTCAATAAGGCCCTAAAATGGCCCCCTTTTTTAGCCTAGATTTCAAATTGAGATTTATTGACCAATATCACAATGATTAAAAGCTAATACAGTGACTAGATAGGAAATAAGTCTTTTTGTTGCAGATTTAGTTCCTGCATTTTATGAATGACATCAGAAATAGTACTCATTTTGATTTTGCATGAAAACAATGAAATTGGGTAAATTTCCATTGAATATTTGGACAGGAAACATAGAGCGCATACGTCAACAAAAAAGATCTTTGACAATAATGTTTGTAATAACATTTTACATGTCGGAATTGAATATTTAGGTTGTCGATGCCTGTGTTTCATGTTTCCAAATGTTAAATTTGGCTTAAATCCTGCTGATTTTCGTCAAAATCCCTTAAAATGACCTACCTGGGATGTAAAAATCAACGCTTTAGAATATAACAGAAAATGTTTTATAAAACTTTCTTACATGTCTTTAAGTCAACTTAAAACATTTTTTTATCTTGAAGCATTGAACTTTATAATTGAGGCCAAATATGACCCTTACCAAACTTACTCCGTTATTGATGTCTGAAACACTTGGACCATATACACTGTCCTAATATGAACTGCAAAAAAAGTTTATTTATCTGAAAAATGTAGTTTATTTATGAAGAAAAAAGAAACAAATATTTAAATAAGTTTTGCTCTTTTTATGTCTTTTTATCATAAAAAAAGCTTCTATCAAAATTTTGTAGCTTTGACAAAGAGAAGATGACATGTAATGCTTTCTTTGGAGGAAGCTCAAATAAATAAATATATGTTCCTTAAGATAATCCCATACTGCCATTCACTTACTTGAGATAAGCGACACCTTTCTCATCTGGTAAAACTTTGTCCATTGCTGTTTGTAACTGTGTCTGTAAAAGTGAATTAAAGAAAATTTATGAAATTTCATAAACGTCTTCAGTTTTTTTTAATGGTTATGAAATATTTTGATGACATGTCATAACTATGAAATCCTTATATATTGAAAGTCAGTGTCTTTTTTGTACTATATATAGCCATATGATTTTTTCATGCAGAAATTCATATTTGTCTTTAAACATTGATTTCCCTAAAAATATAAATAATAAATATATTTCATAATTATTGTAAGAAACTGCAGGCATTTTTATATTGAATGAAAAAAACATCATTCAATTTTATAGAAAAAGTTTATCTTTGATACATGTTACATTTAAACTTAGCTTTAAATGAAAAAAATTTGTAAGGGTTCCGCAAAACCCAATGTCTCGCCTACTTTTGTTGTTAATCGCAGACTCAACAAAAATAAGGAAAAAAATCAATAAAGATATTCCTCTTGATACTATCTTTTGATTGAAAGAAGCTTCTGTCCATGTTTGGTAAAAATCCAGTACTTTATGAATCTTATAAATGTTTTAAAAACTTTAACAGCAGAGTGAGACTGTATGTAATGTTAACTGGAAGAAAAACTAAGTCCATATATATTAAAGTGAAATACAGATAAACAAGTACAAAATTTTAACAAAACTTCCTTCTAGATACTAGCTTTTTATCATTAACAAGCTTCTGTCCAAGTTTGGTACAAATCCAGGATAGTATAAGAAAGCTAATAAAATTTTAAAAACTTTAACCACAGAGTGAAGGTTATGTTTCCCACCAGTCCAGTTATAAGTAAAATACAGAAAATGGAATTTTATTTTTACAAAATTTACTCCAGGATACTAAATGTATCTTATAATCATAAACATGCTTCTGTCAAAGTTTTTTTTTTAGAAATTCAGGATAGTTTAAGAAAGTTATTAAAATTTCAAAAAACTTTAACCACAGAGTGAATATTTGTGGACGCTGTCGCCCCTATGAATGTAGGATCGCTATGTCTTCCAGGCGCGACAAAAAAGAGAAATTCAGATGTGTGCAACACTATTAACCTAAGACTGTAATGTACCTCTTTTTATTCTAAATCAAATTATGTTTGCCTGTTGCCTACCTGCCATGTTGTAATTCTGTTTACTTCTGTTGTTTTCTTCTTTTCAAAATCTTTTATTTTGCTTGGCTCATTCTCCTACAAAAAAGCAGTAAAGTTATTTCTAGAGAAGCCAAAATCACATCAACAATGATAACAATAACATTGTACCGGTAACACCAAAATAAAAGAGATTGATTGTTTCTTGTTTGACGATCAGTGGCAATTTTAAACAATGTTAAATGAACAGCATTCCAATGCCCCCTTCTCAGTCAAATACATTATTTGTTCAAGAGCAATAACATCAACTAGTTTTGCTCTTTAAAACTTTTTCATTGAAATCTGACAGTTTGTATGATGTTGATGGAACCCATACATAATCCCAGCTACTAGTTACAACAGGGGACAGTTTTATACAATGATATTTTTTCACTTCTTGTACGGTAATAAATATTCTTTGCCTATTGGTTTAAGAGAAGAAAGTAATAAACTGGCCAATCAAGTTACCTCTGAAAGTTCATTGGCCTGCTTCAGTAAATCATCAACTTGAGCTTTGAGATCATAACACCTGAAAAAAGGAAATGAATTGATACATTTTTACAACAATTAAACATTTCATTAATTGTTAGCATGTCACTCAAATACCCAATTTTTTCTTGCAATTTAATCAAACATTTTGTAAGCATGTACATAAAAGTACTTTAATTTTCTTAATACAATGAATGTCTGATATTCTAGCTCAACTAACCGGTCTGAGACCACAATTATTTCGTAGTGCATTTCTTTTAGACAATACTGAAAATTAAAAAAATCCCACCTGTGCTTTCTCAATAAAATTTTTACAGTGTGTTGTACTACTTTTGGGACATATAAAATCAAATTAATAGAAAACTTCATCGGCTCTAACTCAAAATATGGACAATTTTATGTTAAGGGGGCCTTGAAATCTTTTGACAGCTTCCAAAGTACTAATTATTAACCTTTTTCAACTGGACCAAATCACTACTTTACCTTAAAATTCATGACCCAAATTTTTAGACAGTGTCATTTTATCCCTCGACTTGCTATTGCCCGAGGGATAAAACATGGAGAAATACATTTGGAAAGGGTATAAAAAAAATTGGCAAGTAACACACTGTCCACAGTAGGGACTATATTCGTGGACAACGAAAATCAAGGGACAACAATTGTGGTATTGGACTATGAGGACATTCCTATAATATGTCAATTAACAATAGCTATATAGGCTATTTGCCAATTCCCATAATTGACCCTATAATTAGAGATCCCTCTTTCAGTTGCCTCCCTTATGAGGGACATTAATTTTCATTTGTAATGGAGAGCGAGCAGAACGAGCAAATTTACCTGTGCGTAATGTGAGTAATCTTTAAGGTTTTCAAATCTTATAATTACATTAATGTGTTTTTAATCTAAATACTTTTGACATCAGAAATTATTTTTATAAAAAAATAGTTAAACCGCCGATACATCACTTTCAATTCATCATAGTTTGCATTCGCAAAAGCCAATTTTGTCCGGTATGGAACCAGTCTACAATTGACAAAGGGAAGTAATTTGTTTAAAAAGTGTGTAATAACAGAATCAAATCAGAAATTTGCAAATGGACTATTGCATAATGTTTTTAATTACATACCCTTTAAAAAAGCCTTTTAGTTTTTCTTCATCTGTCTTTATTTTTTTGTCGTTTGCTGCTTTAGTACTATCCTTTGCTTGTTTGTCAACCTAAAAATACATAATTGAGTAATGTATATACAACAAATAATAATTTAATTTTGTAAATAACACAATAGAAACACAAAGGATTAGAACATGTATAGCAAAAAATAACTCAAAATGCAAAGGAACAGTGCCCTTAAGTGGGAAATAGAATTTAATGGAAATGTTAAAAGCTTGAGCAGACCTCTTTAACTAAGTCGATTAACACACTGCTTCATAACACAGAGGTCCCGGGTTCAAGTCCTGATGGACAAGCAATTTTGCAATGAATATATATAGGTATACATCCGGTCCATCCAGCCCCATAATGAAACAATGAATAATCTATATTGACTTCAGAGGATTTGGCGACAAATTTGAATCAGGATACAATGTAAATGGAACTTGTAAAAATTATCCAGGATTGATGACAACAGGTAAGTGAACTATAAATATTGGAGAACCAGTCAATGAATTATTTCAATTCGATAGAACTGAGAGGAAAACTCAATTATTTAGAACCTTTAAAGGTTTATATCATCATAATGCATAGTTAAATGAAATGGTTTGTTTATTCAACCGTTATCTAATGATTGTGAACTAAATAGGCCACTTGTGATCAACTAATTCAATCAAAATATTGTTTTAAAGTTGAGAATCTTTAAAATAGTTCTGCAAAGATAAAAAAACAAAACAAGTAATATTCATTACTTTTTATTGGCAGTTGGGGATCGACTTGTAACTTTGTGTATGTAACTACATATATTTGTTATTACACAGGATGAAAGAATTGCAAATGAAAAAAATGCTAATTACTGCTGTTTAATGTTGATGGCTGCTGATTATACTAAATTCTGTTATATATGTTTTTATTAAAATTATACCCAATAATCTTGAAAATTTGTAATGAAAACATAATAAATATAGTTGTTTTATACTCATCTATTGAAAATATTCGTAAACGGCCAACTTATTTTACTGTTCACCTTTTACATTCTTATAAAATTCATTTATAACATTTAAGAATTACAATTTATATCCATCCGCATAAAAATTCGTTATAAATATATTTTTAATTGGGTCCCGATCGACTGAATATGGGGCCAGATTGATGTGGGGCCTGATCGACGTTGTCACTAAAGATTTGGGGCTGGATCGACATGAAAGCTATAATATCTTAATTGAGGGAAAAAATGTATCCATCTTAACATATGAAGTCTGTATATCTTGATTGAAAAAAAACGACATTACTATACGCATTAATTTTTGCTAAAAGCAAAAGTTTGGTTTTGGTAGAGTTGGTCATGTTTTAACATGTTTTTTTTTTTCTAAACGTTCTGAATTCTTTAATTTGTTCATCGACCTTTCATCACAGAAGTTGCAATACCTTTTTCTTATATGTATCAGCTTCTTTCTGAAACTTTTGTAGGGGTCCAAGCTCTTTCCCCATGGCCAAATTTAAGTGCTTTTACTGAGGAATCAAAAAATTATTTGTTGACAGCTTCCATTTACAAACAACCCTGATGTGCACCGTAGAATAATTTTAAAAAAACTCCCTATATGGAAGCTTAAAAAAAAAAGATACTAAATGTTTGTAAGATATATTTATTTAAAGACATGAATATAGTATTTGCTTTAAATAAAAGTACTATTTTTATATTTAAATATTTTTGCGACTGTGCATCATTTTTAATATAAAATTTAATATAAAAACCAAATTTGGCGTAGCACTAAATTTCCGGACAAAATACTACAAGTTAAAAAATACCATTGAAGTTATTTTCAGTTAAATTAGATTTCACAAAAATCAACTGTATCTTAATTATACTCATTAAAATTACTGTCAAGTTGGTGTTTCATGATTATTTTTCAAATCATGCTAGTGTAAGTCAACCAGTGCATTTTGTTACTTTAATTATACCTATTGTCATACAGTATTGCAACTAGTCTAGTTTGTTCCAAACTTTAAATATGCCTAATTTGCATTCTCTTTGGTTTCTGTTCATGTTGGTTCACAACTATCCTAATATGTCAGTAGGGAATTTATGCTGTCTTGATGTTTTATGTAGACACTTTCTGAAGCTAATCTAAATCATAGTAGTCTAAAATGAGTGGATTGACGTATTAATGAATAAAAATTTCAAATAAAAAAAGATTCTCTATTTATAGTTAAGCCTTTTTAATTATGTGAGACATTCTTACTCAATGTATTAGCAACACACATACCATTCAATCTAATTAAAATATTGATCTCTAATTACGTTATAAATACTACATATGTAGAATAATGTAATAAGAGATCAATATTTTAATTAGATTGATATACCATTTGAACAATCAGTTTCAGATTTTCAGAGAAGACAGAAGTACATTGAAATCTATGCAGAACCTACACTTAGTATTGGAGGGGGGAGGGGGGAGGTGATAAATTGTTTGATTGTAATCTCTATTGAATAAAAAAAAAACAGTGTTAAAATTGAAGGCAGACTTGTGTTTTTTCAACTTGATAATCACATTTGTTTGATGTAATTTATCATTTGATTTTGCCATTTGATAAAGGACTTTCTTTTTGAATTTTCCTCGGAGTTCAGTATTTTTGTGTTTTTACTTTTTAAGAAATATTTAGTATCTTTTTTTCCTTCAATCAATCAATCAATCAATCAATCAATCAAAAATGAATATGTAATTTTCTTAATTGATTTGTGACCAATCTTGATTGTAAATACACACTTCAATGTCAAATTTACGTCATCGCATGCGCAGAAGTGTAAACAGGAAGTGGCAAAAATCGTCGGCATAATCAGCTAAAAAATATTTTGGATTGTTATGCGAAATGTAAGTTTTTCATTCTTTACAATTTATATTTACTTCTGTTAACGAATCTTTAAAAGCATATCGCTTAGGTTACGTTTCAAGTTCATTGCATAGAAGGCAAATGTTGGCCAGACCTTTCCCATATAACTTACAAAATGAACAATTTTTAATTTCTACATCAGCACCCATCAGCAGGATAAATACATTGATATAATATAACCTTGTAGTGTATAAATAGTTTCCGTGTTAATATTGTCTAATATAAGATAGGTGTTATTTTTTAAATGTTTCAAAGTCAGCAAATCTTTAAAATACTTTACCAGTATGGCAGTAACCAGATCCCTGTCAAGAAGAAGTGACAAGAAGAATCAAATTAGCAACAAGAAGAATAATTTAGCGATAAGAAGTAATATGAGGCAGGCATTACCTGTGAAAGGGGACGAAGTCTGTATAATTTTTTTTTTTTAATTAAAACATATCTTATAAATTTCAAAACGGAAATACTGTAACGTTTCCAATTTTGGTTCTGTCGTTAGGGATTTTAGTTGTGACGTTATTTAAGTTATGACGTCATATGCAATGTAAACAAAGAAACACTATCATTAGGTAACGTTTTTTCATATCAAGGAATTATTAAAAATGAAATTGATATTGCGTTCCTTCTTATTTTATACTAGACTGATAAATATATATTTTACTCAAAATTTCATGCAAACGAGACCCGAAAAAGGAAGTACATTGTAGATTTCTGCGCAGATGTTGGAATTCAAAACATGACATAAAAAAGTTTGAACGATTATGAGTTCATTAGTACAATGAAAATTCCCATTTTTATTTTTTTAAATTTTTTTATTGAATTTTCTACTGTTATTTGGGACTTCTTCTTCATATAAATCATTGACAAGAAAACAAATTAAGCTTAAAAAATCTAAATATCAATTGTTTTAAATATATAAATTAAAAAAAATATATAAATTTAAAACATACATTAAATTGTCTTTTTATGCCTCCGTCATACAATGTACATGTAGCAGTTTTACCCTTGTACGTCTGTATGAACATCAGCACATCCCAAAGTTGGTTTCAGTTCTCTAACTTTAGTTTGCCTCCACCAAATATTATGAAACTTGTACACATTGCTTAGGCCTAAAATAAAATATTGTTTGTTTCCCCAATCCCGACCGACCCAGAAAAATCGCCGCGACCGGAATAATTTTATTGCCGATTTTGTGTAGAAATTTTTTTTTTCTCAAAATTCATGTGGTGGTGCGGTGCTCCTATAAAATGGAGGAGTACAATACATAAGACATAAGAAGGTGACGCTGTTCTTCAAAGCGCCTTTCAAATCGGCTTAGTTGAAAACGCCTTGATGACGCGACTTGGCTTTCTTCTTCCACGTGGTCTCGGGTCTTTACCATATTCTCTAGATTGTTCATATTTTAAATGTCAGAACATGGACGCCGTTATGTCAGTTTCTGTTGCCGTTTATTCAGCTGGAAACTTCAAGAAAGACTTGGTATCAAATGTATTGCGGAGATTTTCGACGAAGGAAATATTTGAAGACATATGTGAGGACGTAATAGACGATTTAGAATTGACTGAAGAGGAGGAGGATGCTCTTGACAGAAAACACATCCGTGTATCCATTTCTGAAAAAAGTGGTTCCACAGAAATATTTAGTCCACACTACAGTGATGACATGAAACTGGCACTAGACTTTAATAAAAACTTTAAGTTTTTGAAATTTTGCATTGACATTGATGAGACTTCTACAGAAACAGAAGCCTCCTCCTCAAATGTTGTCAATACCTTTGACAAAATGATGAGGGCCAGTCAGGCTGTGAACAAACTTCCAAGGCGAAAAGAAGCCATTAACAAGTTTACAGGTATGCATAATGAATGAACGCCAAAACATATATTTGGTCTGGCTTAGCATGATTTTGTTAACCAATATTGAATGAAAGTTCCACATTTAACATACAATAAAATGTTCATGCACTCTTGTATCTTATTTGCATGTTCCATTGAGTTATTCAGTGGTTGATATGATTTCAATGTTTAAGTCCTCCTTTCAGTGGAAAATTGCATAATTGAATGAACCGAATAAACTTCATTCTAGTAGTACACACTCTGACATTGAACCTGGATAGATTTTATAATATAATAAACAGAAGGCTCAGTATTTTATTCATTGAAAATTCCCAATATATATGTACAAAGTAATCTAGGATATTATTTTTTATTTATCAAAGATCTCTTTTGTTCTTTTTTCAGGTGATGCTCTTGAAGGAGTGGTGAATGTGCGCCTACAGATAGACTGTAATACACATGTGGAATTTCCATATTATGCCTCTACCCTGGCACAGCCCGATATCTGTGCCTTCTGTGCAGCTGTGGGGGCAACAAAGAACCAAGATGCCATTAAAACACATCGTATTGTTCTACCAGTTTGCAGAGACTGTGTCGTTATTGGAAAGCTACCACCCAAGAGAAACCCAATAAAATAAATTATTTCAAATTATACATAGAGTTTTATTCAATATATGTTACATGAGGAAACTGATAGCTTCAATGATAAACCGTTGAATTAAAAAAAAACTACCAGTGTAATGATGGTTTTTAATTTCTTATTTAGATTGAAGTACCAATTTTTTTTTTTAAATTACCAAAAAAATAAAATATTTTACCTACCTACCTACCCATACCTGACTTGTTAGGGTCGGGTTTGGGGAAACAAACTATTATTTATTTTTGGCCTTATTACCACAAACCATAGATCATGTTTGAATTTTGGTGGGGTCACTTTAACTGTTCTAAAGTTATGCCCCTTTACAAATGGAAAAATTGCAGAATTTTTGGTTACCATTCTCAAACTGTAGTTCACCTCAACCAAAAGGTTTGAAACTTGACCTCGGGGCTGGCTTTTTATTACAAAATACAGATCAAGTTTAAATTTTGGTGGTGTCAGTCACTTTGACTATTCTAGAGTGGTGCCCCTTTACAAATGGAAAAACTGTTGAATTTTAAGTTTCCATTCTCTAATTTGAGTTAACTTATCGGGCGTATGACATTTGCGCCGATTTTGAAAATTTTCATTCTTTCATTTTCGCCGATTTTATATTTTTTCCTAACTGGATTTACAGGTAAGTTACAGGTAAGTTAATACTTTTACATTGGCTGAGCACAGAGTATAAAGACAAATCAAGTGACATTGCAAAATGGTAAATGGCTATCCCAATGTTTCGGGTAGCCATTCCTTTCTCTAAATGAAATCGATGACTGCTTCACGTTTAACATTGTCTGAGGCTCCGCTCCTTCTGATGACAAATTAAATGTCATACATTCTTAGACAACGTACAAGTACACATTCCATGACGGTCAACCAAATCGTGATGGCGTCCATAAAATTAACGAAGGGATGATTTCAACTTCACCATTTGGAACTCTTGGTTTAATAGCTTCCTTGTGAGAAAATGCGAACTCTAGAAATGCCCCCACCAGTACGTATGCCAGACAAAGAAAAGATGGCCTTCGTTATCGACAACTACGCCAAATATAGAAGAGACGAAATCATAAGAAAGGAATATATCAGATGTGTTGCCTATACATACTCGCAAAGAACATATTTATGATTTGAATGTATTCCGTTTTTATGGATTTGAATACTGTACATATATTTTTAATTCGTCATTTTAGTATAAACAAAGTGCTTTTATCTTAGGTTTTTACTTCTTGATTTGAAGCAGGAGACAACAGTTATATACATGTTATGATTGACAATTCATAACATATGTACAACTGGCTAACGGAAGAGGTCTTTAATGATAAATGAAAATAACATTACTGGTATGGAGAGTTGTCTCATTGGCACTCATACCACATCTTCTTATATCATTTCATCTGTAATTTACCTGTTATTTACCTTTAAAAAAATCGGCACAAATGGAAAAAAAATCGGCGCAAATAAAAGAAAAAATCATCGCAAATGAAATGCAGATCGGCGCAAATGCAAAACGCTGAACTTATCCTCAACCAAATATTATGAAACTTATATATACACAATGCTTATTACCACTAAATACAGATCAAGTTTAAATTTTTGGGTTGTCACTTTTATTGTTCTAGACATGCTAGAGTTATTTTTTTCCAAATGGATAAATGCTGATTTTTTTATTTTCTTTCTATTCTCTACTTAAAGTTTGCACAAACCAAATTTTATAAAACTTATACATATACTCATAAGGCCAACTAAATTCAATAAGTAAATTTTCATCCACATTGTAAAAAAAAATGGGACAGCAGGGATTATTAATTTTCTCTATACGAAACCCTGTTTGTGATGTGTTCTTCATACATGCAAGTGTAATAATAATTTAGCTTATATCACATATAAAAATGTATGAGGAATCCTACATAATTTTTTCAAATTTTAAAGTAAATGTTTCTGATTGGCAACCATTATTCTACATTTATTAAATTTCCGCTTTAGAAACTTTTTATAGTAAATAGCAAAATCGTCAAAAAAGTGGTGAAATGTTTTCTTTGTGTCAGTTAGACAACATACACCATATTTATTTTGCTTTCTAAGCAATGGTTTGTAATGCCCATAACATGAAGAAATTCATTGGTATATGACACTTGTACAATGAGAACAGAGTAAAACTCAAATTCAAACAGTTATAAGCACCCGGGTGCAGGAATTTCTCGCTACATTGAAGACCTGTTGGTGACCCTCTGCTGTTGTTTTTTATTTGGTCGGGTTGTTGTCTCTTTGACACATTCCCCATTTCCATTCTCAATTTTATAATAGGATTAGTGCTTTTAAAATTCTTATACCAGGATGCAAATATAATTACAATGTACATGTGAAACACAAAAATTAACCCAAAAGAAGTTGTTTAATGACTTTATTTAGGGCAATTTACCGTTCTTTAGTTTATGTCCCTTTAATTATACCTTTATATGATATGCAAGTTTGGGGTATCATTCCCCATTTATTTTTACTTGCTGTTGTAACATTTAAATTTTTACTAAATTAAAAAATAATTATATTGTTAGGGATCTCATGTACAAATGAATACAATGATCATTGCAGGATTTTAACCAAGACTATGCCAAAGGTTTCATTGTTCAGCAATGTCTGATAATGTCGCAAGTTTAATTTAATATTCTCAAAAGAGTTATGCCACATCGAAACTTTAATTTTATAAGAATTATCATTGCATTTTCTCTCAAGCCTCCATTTTTTCTAAGATATTTACAAAGAGTTATAAAGAACAAAGAAAAATAAAAAAAACTGTTAGGTTAATGCCCTTCAACTGATAAAATATGTGCAACATCAGGGACTGTGAAATCTGTTTTTTGTTATAACAACATTACCTCCAACAAAATTTCAATATGCATATGAAGGAGGGGGGATAGGACCTTTATCGGGACTCCGGGATCGGGTGTTTTTAAGCTCGGGATTTCGGGATTGACCCTTTCGGGATCCGGGAATCCCTTTTTTCTGATTTCGGGACGTCGGGATTTACTTTATTTAAATTCGGGACCTCAGGATTTCGTTTTTTTAAGTCCGGGATTTCGGGATCAGGACCCCTCCTATCCCCCCTCATGAAGGTAGCTTCAGTTTTGGATTTTTGAGAGAATACAATTGTACATGTAAATAAAACTTGGAGTTACTTCCCTTTCCAGGCGATAGTAATTTACAAGTAGAAGTGTATTGGGTGTATCATATTTTCATTTTGATTTAAAGACCATGCTTTGTAACAGTATGAATGTTCATTGTACATTGTAGCTGAAATATGTCATAAGTGTTGTGTTTTAGACAACAAAATAATATAAGGGCCAGAAAAATGTAAAAAAAAAAAAATTGAACAGATTTGTGTCGCATAATTTTTATACGTGTTATGGTATACAAATGTCCGTCTGTCTGTCCAGCGTAGACATGTCGCACCGTAATTTGAGAACGACTTATCCAAATTTCATGAAACTTAATATAGTTGTTTCTTATGGTGGTCAAATGATCTGTATACTTTTTGGTGAAAATAAGATTAAAACTTTTTGAGTTACAGCACTTTGTAACTAAAACAGGGGTGTGTTTTTTTCACATATCGCACGATTATTGCTTAAAACTTAACACACTTCTTTGTTATATTAATCTAAAGATCTGTATACTTTTTGGTGATGATTCAACAAAAATTTTTTTTTTGAGTTATTGAGTATTTTGTAAAAAAAGGGGGAGGGTTTTTTTTACATGTCACGCCGTTTCTCAAAAAAAATTTATGATTAATGCTTAAAACTTTACACACTTCTTTGTTATATTAATCTAAAGATCTCTATACTTTTTTGTTTTGTTTCAAAATTTTGTTTTAGTGATATTTAGTTTTTTGTAAAAAAAAAATGGGGGCTGGGGGGAAAGGGGGGGGGGGGGGGGGGGGCTGTTCTGCCGTATCTCAAAAACCATATATGGTCATTGCTTAAAACTTTCTGAGAAACTATTTATGATTATTGCATAAAACTTCCACACAAGACGATGGGCGTATCATGCGCTCATGATGCAGCTGTTTATTCAGTTTTGTACAGTACATGTAGGCTGCTTTGTGGTGCATTGGTCATGTTGGTTAGTACTTTCCAACAATTAAAATTTTGTTTTTGGTCTTAGGCACAGACCTTTTTTAGCTGCACAGAAGATTTTACAAAGACGTCACCCTTTCAACTTATGTACTAATAAAAGTTCTGAGCTAAAAAATAAAGGTTATGATTTTGATTAATATGATGGTGAGACATAGCAGTATTCAGGCCAGGATTTGAAAAAAAGAGCAGGGTGACCCTGTTTATCTATAAAAGTGTGTATTATATATACAGAAATTTACTGAATTAGAAAAAGGCACAATAGATTTAGCATTAAAATGAATTGGGGAGAACTTCAATGTATGGTAACAAACAATTTAAGAATTGATTAATAATTGATTTTATTTTTCTGTATTTTCATTTAAAGCCACTTTATTAATAAGCACTTCTGCCTATTTTTTTGTGTGACTAGCTTAGCTTGTTTTATATGGAGAAAGCCAGATTAAAACAATTGTGATTCTTGAAGTTAAATCTTGATAAATAAAGCATGCACTAACATCCTTTTATAATTTTGCATTCAATTTGTACTTTATTTCTATTTTAAATGATGGATAATATTTTAGGAGCACATTTTTGTAATAAGCTAAATCAGGGGAAATAACTCATGTTTTAAAAATACGCAAATCATTTATGGCCAAAGGCTGGAGTAATAGAGTTTATTAACAAATGTCTGCTTGTCCCTCAAAAGTCTCATAAGTCTGTGATCATTAAGTTATGATCTCTTAATTAATTAAAACAATAATCGTGTACATCAATTAAATCCAATCATCAAGATTAAACTCAAAAGGTAAATCGATCACGTGGTGTAAACAATATTCGTTGTCAGAACTGGTTTGAACTGGTCAATTTTCATCTGAAATTTTATACTCCACGGAAAGGTTTACCGTTATATGATTTTATTTACCGAACATTTTAGCACCACTGTGAAAAATTATACATGTACATCGCGGCAAGAACAATACCACCACGGTAGAAAATTATACATCGCGGGCTTGTGGTCCTTTAAGGGCCTGGGGAGAACACTGTATGCACTCTTGTTAGTTCTCAAGCCTCTCCAGTGGCGGATCCAGAACTTTTTTTAATGGGGGCCCACTGACCGACCTAAGAGGGGGGCCCCTGCAGTCATGCTTCAGTGATTCCCTATAAAAGCAACTAATTTTTCCAACGACGGGGCCCTGGATCACCATATACTCTCACTTTTCAATCTGTACATTGAACTTGAAGAACTCCCTGAGGGTTTTGAAATATTTTTTTCCTGAAAAAAATTTACTGGTCCTGATCCTCACTATTATTTTTATTGCAAAATATCAAAATTTTAATGGTGAAAAGCATTTGGACAATCACTTTTGAAGAACTCTGTGTGACACAGTAATCTTGGTTTTACAGTGTTGTTGATGAGATGCATGTGAAAAAGTACAAAATGTAACTGACGTTGATATAAAATGATTTCCAACATCAAATTTAATCATAATAAAAAAACTATATATATTAAGTAAGCATATATACTTGACTATTAAGGGGTTTGCTATTATAATACTTATTGTTTTTATAAGGGGAATTAGTTTTGAACATATTTCACATGAACACGTTCCAAAATCTGTATACACATGTACATGATACATGTATTAGTAAACAAAATTAAAAAAAATTGGAAATAATTTTAATTGCATAAATTGAGAGTTTCAGTCTCTAGTACAATTAGTCACTATCATGACCAGTTGGTCATTACTGTATAGACTTTTAAATTGTAAGGTTTTGGTTCAACATTAAATCCCTGTTTACCGTCATGACCATTAACAAAATTCTTATTTCCTTAGCTGGATTGGCAGTATCTTATTTACACCGAGATATTATTGCAAATGCAAATGAAATATTTTAAGAAATCAGATGTGTAGTCTTTAAACCCTTTCCTCAATAGATTTTTTTTTTGCATACTTGATTTGCATAGGATTTTTTAATAAAATGCTGAAAATATGCTCTAAAGTATTAATGCATTGGGAAAAACAAATATTTCATCAGATAAATTTAAGTCAGATATTCTTATGAATACCCTTTCCAAATTGGATTCAAATTTTTTTATGTATCATAGTCCAAAGCATTTCAACTGAGGTACTACACAGGCGTCAAAAGGCGTCATTATGGAGGAAAGGGTTAACAGTTTGACCTTATATGAAGGAAAACATGATAAATGCAGGATATTCAATCACGTTTAATAGCAGTGGCATATCTAGGGGGGGGAGGGGGTTATGGGGGTTGGAAGTTTGGAACCCCCCTTTTTTGGACGATCAATGCATTTGAATGGGGACATGTAGTTGGAACACACCCCCCCTTTTTAAAATTGCTGGATCCGCCCCTGTATAGTATCTAAATGTAAATGTATACCACTGTGAATTCATTACTATTAGTGGGATACAAATTTTCGTGGATTTCATTGATGGACTTAAACCTGGAATTCAAATGTTCAACAAAGTACAAATTTCTATATGCTTGTATGCAAACTCAGCCAAAACCACAAAATGATACAGTTACAAAAGTACAATTTTTCCTGAGTCCACGAAAATTGGTATCCATGAAATTTAAATGAATCCTGATTATCTAAGAAGATGTGGTTTGAATGCCAATCATACAATTCTCCATCACAGTTACAATTTGTAAAATTTAAAGTAAAAGTTAAACCATTATAGATTAAAGCATGGCCTTCAACACAGAACCTTTTCTCACACCATACAGCAAGCTATAATGACTAGTGTAAAACCGTTCAAATCTTTAAACCAACTGTCTAATCTATATAAAAATCAAGAAAATGAGAGCTACTTATGGACCAATTCAACAAACGACAACTACTGAACATCAGGAATATTAGTATGTAATTATGAGATATCTTTTTTATTTTCCCACTAACACAAACCGCTGTAATTACAAAAGTATGTCATACAAATTTAATTGATCTATATATGGTATGAATATTTTTTACCGATAGCTATATAGACTGTAAACAAAAAATGAGTCATCTATAGAGAATGCAGTAGACAATGATTGGATGTCCTAGTTTGAAATCAATAACAGATGAAGTTAGTTGTATAATATATAATGTGTCTCTTTTCATACAGATAATAGATTTTACCATTTAAACAATAGATTTTACAATTTAGACGTAACATTTGACATCACAGGGATGTGGGAAGACTTTATTTGACGATAGAAAATTTTACTCAGGGGGATGGAAAAATACTAAAAAAAAGTCTTGCCATCTTATTGATCATAGTGTTAAGATAAATTGCATCACATGGTTAACAAATTTATATAATATATAAAACCCAGGGAGAAATTCATTAGGATTTTTTATTAGAACAAGGCATGAGTGTAAACACAGATTCTAAAATACCAAAGTAAGAACAAACAGCACAATTTTGTTTTAAATTAAATGGCATTAATTAATAAAGGCCACTGTATTATATGAAGACTAATTGAATTTGGAACTTTTTACAATTTTTTTGTGTACTAGATTTACATAAAAACTAATCAACTTAAGAAAAACAAACTGTGGATGCTTATTTAATTGACATTCTAAATGTTTTAGATATCCATTCCCTGTCCCTCTTCTTTCCTAAAAAAAAGTTAAAAAGAAAAGAAAAATTAAAGAAATAAAGGAGGATATTCTTTCAAAACAAAGGGCATCTTATTTCCTGATCAGTAATTAATTAATTAGACTTGTTAAGGATCTAGACATTCTTCCATTCCTACCCTCCCCAGAAAAAAAATCAACAAAAGAAAAACAAGCTCAATAAAAGAATATGAAAAAAGAGAAAAAAGAGAAAAAGAAAAGATAAACAAGACAACAAAAAAACGAGGATCTTCTTTCAGTCCAAAGGGCATCCTATTTCCTGATCAGTAGTTAATTAGACTTAGATTTAACAGTTGGTTAACGCTCCCCTTTTGATGTACAGTAGTGTATGACTGATTACAAAGATTTTATAATCATAAACATTCCCCAGTCACAAACCTACATCTGTATGTAATAGAACCACTCAGAACAAACATGTACTTCCACGTAGACACCAGGTTTGCTGCATATTCATAACGTCATGGAATGTATTGTGAAATGGATAGATACATGTAGCCGATGTGTCGATTTAATTAGAATTATCTGAATGAATAGTGATTGATTTTATAAGTTAACTAACTTAAAATGTTGAGTGATAGTATTGAGAATAAATGTTGAATATTGTTCAATAATTTGAGGATATTTATAAGACTTTCCTGATTGGGCATTGTGAATATTTTCAATTGTACATAAAAGTTTGAATTTGTGGATATTTTTAATACTGCGCAAATTGTGAATATTTTCAATACTTTGAACTTTAATTTGTGGAAATTTTAGAAATGTTGCACTTAGTGGAGATCTATATATATCAGTATATGTAATTTGTATTTTGTGGGTATTATATATCAGACAATTCTTCCTTGTGGATATTATAAATATTTTCCACTTGTGTTGGATGTTATACAAATTCTGCAGTTTTTAATTATTTCTTGGAAATATGGAACTACATGTTTTTCAGTGACTATTTGATATTTTTCAGTAACATTTGAAAATGGAATTGGCACATAGTTTGTTATTGAATGAAGAAGCTTTCAAAAAAATTCCAGAAAATAAAAGACCTGTATTTGTATTTGAATGGCTGAGATTTCTGGATAAAGTTCTATCTGCCGCACAAAAAGTAAGTATAAGAATAAAGTTATGTACTGTTACATGTATTCATGTATAGACAGAATGAAGTTATATATATATTGTATAGACACAGGCTGAGTCAGCTGAGAGTGAAGCCAAAAAAAAAAATTGTTTTGTTTCCTGTCCCTCTTCAAAAGTCCAGAACATTTCCCTTTTATGAATTATTTTGTTTCCAAAAATATATATAGTGATCATGACTTTGTCTCGATCTGTGTTGAAAATTTTAAAAATTGAAATTACTTCACATACCTACGAACTGCACTTAGTACAAAGGAAAAAAATGTAATTTTGTTATTGGCTGAACTGTTTGTACAGTTATTGTTGTTCCCTTCTCAGCTCAGTCACTCCATATTTTATCTCTCAGGGCTTTGGGACATCAGTATACAGTCAGGAGAAGTTATCTACATTACAATGTCTGACTGAGTAGAAGTTATCAGCCAAAATGTTTAAGAAGATTTACATAGATGTTATCAATAAAATTAAAAACAGAAATGAGGAATGTGTCAAAAAGACAACAACCTGACCATGTAAAAGACACCCTTGTAGATTTCGAAAACGAACAGGCTAATGCCGCTACAAGGCAGCACGTTTAAACTAAAAAGGCATAAAACAGCTGAAGGCCAGCAGTGGATCTTCAGCACAGCTAGAAAAAATATCCCAACCCGAGCTGCCTTCAGCCAGCACCTAAACAAAACAATTTTTCTTTTGTCCAGCTAAAACTGTTTATGGGAGGGAGAAAAGACAATTGATAGAATAATAAACAGATTATCGGATTTTGTACACGTATAGATAACATAAGATATCAACAGCTTAACACAATGAGACTCTTATGAATTTACTACAATAATTGAATTAGACATTTCATTGTTGTAGTAAACTCAGACCTAAGGTGTGAGCCAAGGCTCTGTGTTGAAGGCCATACATTGACCTATAATGGTTTACTTTTATAAATTGTTATTTGGATGGAGAGTTGTCTCATTGGCACTCATACCACATCTTCCTATATCTACTAAGTAAAAAAAAGTCCTTACAAATTTAGAGCTATTCATTTGGATGTTTTCATTGACAGTAAATTCAGATTATAAAAATATAAAGTTTTGTTTAGTCTTAAAGCAACATGTTTTCATGTTTTCCATTAAAATGTTTTCTATGTGGTAAATTCAGACTAGGAAATCAAAAATAGTCTTGTTTTGATTAAAAGCTACCTGTATATGTTTAGATGTTTTCATTGGGGTAAATTCAGAAGTGTTAAGACATCAAGGTGAAATCATTTAAATCTATTCAAGCTCTTTTTAGACAATTTATATATTGATGTCTATTCCCCATGGTTTATTTTGTACAATTCATTTCTAGTTGACAGTTTCAGCGACATTTCTTCCTTTTGGAGGATTTGATTTTGAGTTTTTATCAATAGACATCATAACACATTTCATTATTATGTTTTTATTTTCCAGTCTGATATCAAAGAAAAACAGAAGAAATTAGTGGAACAATTAATAAATCAAATAAGTGAATCTCCGGGTCCGCCAACGAGAAAATTACTAGCCAGAAACCTAGCCACGTTGTTTGTTGTTGGCGATTCATTCGACCTGTTTCATACAATAGGCAAATGCAATGATATCATTAAGAACAAGGATGACTCTCCGAGCTTCCTGCCAACCAAACTGTAAGTCTGTTGTCATAAGTAATTATATTTTTTAGGGTTTATACGATGATGGATGCAGTTCTACATTATGCAGTAATATGAATTGATGTATCTGTTTAATAATCAGGGCATTAACTTGTTGTGTTTTGCTTGCAGTGAAAACAGTAGTGTCAGGTCTGAGGATTTTACACATAATTTTTATTCATAGTTGCCAATTAACATGGCATTTGAAGGCCATACTCCAAAAATGCTTAATTTAAATTCGAACCCTTTATATAGCATACACTTAATTTTGATATTAGCCCTTTAGTTACCATGTTTACTAATAAACCCAGAAATCTTAACACTAATAGGTCCTTTCTATATTAACATGAAACTACTGAGTTATGATAATCACATGTGCATGGCCTAATGTCAGGATAACCAATGTTTTGCACCTTAAATTAATTAGCAAAAGTAATAACAGCTTTTTAGTCAATTATGAAGTAGAATAAAAATCAACAAAGAAATACTGCAGAATATAGATCAGTTATATATCTCATCAGAACTAATCCACAGGGTAAAATGTAGAACCTTACATTAAAGAACCTCAACTTCAAATAATTTTTTTTTACGATTTCGAAGTAATCTTGCTTTGTCATGTTTGTCTTGGAATTATATCTTGTGCTAGAAATTATTTGATTTAGGTTCATGTTAGATTTGAGTAACTTTCTCAACAATGAAATTCTAAAGATTTTGCCTGCAAAATACAATGTCCACTCTTGTGGTGGAAAAGGGAAAGCAGAAACAGTTAAAAAGTTCACAATTTTTTTCAACTTATTCACAGATAAACATGATAAAAGATACCCCACATCCTTTGTTTTTCTATGATAAAAGATTCCAGAATTATTTGAAAAATAAGATATTCAAATGCTGTCCCATATATATTGTCTAATCCTTTTTAATTGCAGTGCAGCCATTGCTTGCTTGGGAGCAATGTATGAAAAGCTTGGGAGGATGACAGGACGATCATTTGAAGATACTGTACAAATACTCATCAAGGCTTTAAAGAATGCTGAGGTAAATATTCTTGTTGTAGTAGGATAGAGGGTAGGGATACTCAGAAGGAAAGAAGTGTAGTCACTGTGGTGTAAATTTTTATGCCCCCGCTGTAGCGGAGGAGGCAGGCATTAAGTTTTATCCTTGTCCGTCTACATATGTACGTCCCAAAATTGGTTTCCATTGAGTTTGCCTCAACCAAATATTATGAAACTTATACACAATGCTTATTACCGAAAAACACTGATCAAGTTTGTTTAAAAAAGCATACCACAACACACAGACAGAGTTCTAATTATTAATTCATTAGACATACTTGAGTTATGTCCCTTTTTAACTTGGAAAATTGCAAAGCTTGAGTGGGGGCATTAATGTATAGACACATTCTTCTTTTATTCTCAAAATATATTTTTGGTGTTTGGTGTGATCTTAAAGGGACACTTATTATCCTCTCTAAGCTTACATACTCATTTGTCCCTAGTAATCAAATTCTGAAATTTTAGAAAGAAAATCTAATTGCTAATGTTACTTGTCTATGAGTTACAATGGTGACTTTGAAGTCTAAATCCTCTAAGTCTCAAATGATGCTACATCGTGTTTAAAAAAATAGAAAGATGAAAGGAGGGAGGAGCAGAAAGCTTGTATAAAGATAAGGTCGTCATGATTATTAACTTGGAATAACTAATGTTTGAATGATAAGCATTGATTGCTCTGAACTTAAAAACAGTAGATTTTGTAATTATCTAGAATACATTGAAGTAATTATGTAATAACGGTTATAACCGTTATGTGCATGAGATTATACTGGGAGATCTTGAGCACCTTCCAAAACTCTTCTGAAACGAGATTCGTTGAGTGATCAGTAAGTATAAGAGCTATCCTGATATAATACATCTTGAGAAAGAATTTGTTGAGAGGAAAATTAATTAGTTGATTTGAAGCCAGTTTCAGTCATGCCAGACATACTATTGTGCCAGATCTGTGTGATTTTACCATGAAATTAGTCAAAAGTATAACACCAATGAACCTATCACTGATGTTCAATAAATATCAAAACTTTTGTCATTAGTCTGACAGGCAATATCATAACAGATACTAAACACCTAAAAGTGATAACACAATGTCAATGAATGTACATGTGTGTTGCAGATGTGAAAAATCAAACACCTCATCATTGCATAGAGTCTGCGCTAAAAACTTTTTCATCTAATAGTCAGGAAACTAAATATCAAAACTGATCTCTATATGACTAAATTAAATTTTGAAAATTTTCACTAGTCAGAAACAATATTTACTAGTCTGGGGCATCGAACTAGTGGCTAACGGTGCAGACTGTGCATATGCTTTTTTTAATGTTTTTGTTAGACAACTTTCCATCAAATTATATTTATTCAAAGACTTAACATTAAATTTTAAGGAAAAACTCTCAAACAGAATTGTTTTATCCTCTACTTGATCAAAATATTTCTTCCGTTAAAGGTTGAAATCTAAATTTATTTTTTTTAAAGTAAAATACTCCCCCTTTTTTAACAAAATTTCCTACTATTATAAAATGTTTGCCCTAAGCCTTGTCCTGGTACGATCTGTATTATGACAGTTTTTAGAAAACATATCACTAAGTAAGAATTAAAGGAAATCAAAAAGAAAAGACTTGAAGCAAGTATAATAGTGAATAGACACATGTTTATTGTTGAGGACCATATGTAACAATATAAATGTCTTTTCTCTTTTGTGTTGTTGGATTGCTGTCACATGTCTACCCAAAATATGTTTCTATTCTTGCAAGTTATTTTTAACTAGCACATTTACAGAAAAGATTTTTAGTTTGGCAGAATTGTGAGTTGCCCTTACAACTATATTTGTAACATATTGATTTGCAGATGTTATATGTAAACAAATTTAAAATAAGAAACATGCCAACTGTAAATTCCTCTTATAATGCCAGAAACATGTTGGCATATTACAGTAAATGTTCCCTGTGAAATTGTCTACTTGTAAAGTCTCAATTCAGTCTTCATCATGTATCACTCAAAATTAAAGTAATAAGATTTAAATGTGTGCTGACTGGAATGCATTTAACATGTAATGTCAGAAGACACATGTTAGCAAAAAACAAGTTGTGAATTGATTAAAAGAGAGTAGCTAGTTTGGCAAAGATCTACCACTTACAACAAATTCATGAACTAGACAAATCTTTTTATTGGATGTATGTAGGAACAGAAAGTAAACTCAATATTAGAGTAAAAAGATATTGCCTATGAGACGTCTCTCCACCAGAGAACAAATGATGACGAAGGTTTACAATCATAGTTCATTGTATAGCCTTCAACAATGAACAAATCCCAATTCCCCACAGCAAGCTATAAAAGACTCCCAAAATGGAAAACTATTCAAAGTAAAAAAAATAAGGCCAGATTTATTTACCAAAAAAATAAACCAAAACAAATATAATATACACCAACAAACTTAAGGCAGGGAATTACAGGCTTTGGCAAAGATCTACCATAAACTAAAACAACAAATTCCTTAGTACATAAAAAAGTAATCTATTCAGAATGTAGGAAGAGAAAGTAAAATATGTATAATGTATTAAATAGATAAACCACTTGTTGATCATTTAACTGTCAGTTAAGTATTTTATTGGTTTGTTGATGATGTGATAACAGACATCACCTGTCCATATAAACCCCCTGATTGATACATTATTAATTACTTAAACCTTGTTATCTTTTAAATAGAAGGTTTGTTTGTTAAAAGAATGATAGAAGGAAATGGGTGGAGGGCTGGAATGAATAGAGACAGATGTGATGGGGGTATTATAATAGAATTTGGCTGTCCAAATATAATCTCAACCACAAATTCTTTTTAGGTCAAATCTTAAATATGTGGGTTTAGGTTCCTCCTTAACTGCTGATTTGATTTATTCTTTTAAGAATGTCAAATTGATCAAAACTATGTTAACTCATTTCCCATATTCACTTTGAAAAAAATGTTTTTCTACTTTCCCCCTCCTTTTCCTAGATTTCAATGTTTTTACCTCCTTTATTCCACATTCCATAGGGTATCATCCCAAAACTGAAACTCAGAGAAGACCCATTTTTTTCGGACATGTGACAAAAAATAGATCACAACCTACCAATTTTGCTGTTATTTGACATGAAACCCTTAACACCCATATATCTTTGACTATCAATAATGGAACAGTTTGTACTGTTAAGAATTGGAAGGTCATCTGAGGTCATAATGAAAGTGTTTCTGGTCAGGCAGGTTAAATGGTTTGATGAATCAATGATAATAGACAGCACCTGTTCTGATCAAAACATCTCTGACAGACATCTCATTAATCACTTAATATACTGGTAATTGACTAGAAAGATATGATTATTGTGTGAAAATAGGAAGTTAATACCCGATTGTTGGATAGCAATTTCATAGGCAAGACAATGGTCTATTTTATTGAGAGATTTTTATTGATGAAACTACTGGAGTATTGCTATAATAAGAACTCACATTTTGATATCAAATACATTTATATCTGTAAAATTCTGTATGTAGCTTTTCCTAAAATTGCAATAATTAAACTTGTGTTTTTGTTAATTCTTCAAAAATCACAATAATTTGTGCATTTAAATTGGACTTTGGGTTGCTGTGCTTTTCAGGGGTAGGTGTTCAAACTCAGTGGCGGATCCAAAGGGGGGGGGGGGGGGTTCTGGGGGTTGGAACCCCCCTTTTTTTTAGCCGATCAATGCATTTGAATGGGAGCATATAGTTGGAACCCCCCCCCCCCCCCCCCCCCTTTTTGCTCTGGTTTAGGAAACCCCCCCCCCCTTTTTTTTTTAAATGACAGGATCCACCTCTGAAACTTAAAAGTTGAGTGTTTCTGTTTGTATTATAGATGATATGTATTTAATTGGGTTCAGTATGCTAACCTGCACACAAAGAATAAGGGATGAGTTTGCTGTTAAGAGTTGAAGGTCCAGCCAGGATTTGGTGGTTCTGTAGGCTACCCTGAGATAAATTGTACTGGCTTGTTTTTCTTAAACATGTGGCAAATATTTACACCAAGATGTTGTTAAATGAAATTTGATACCCTGCATTTATTATGCTTTTCAATAAGATATATGATTGCTCAAAGACCCCCTCTTCATTTATTGAAAAGTATCAATCTGCATTGACAATATTATCTTGGTGTTAATTAGATACAACCATTCAGGTTAACACCCTCAAGGTTTATCATACTAATGTTTTTAAACAGAAACTTAATAATTTTGTAAATTGAGATATAAAACCTGATGATAACGGGAGTAATGAAGTTATCATATTACAAAGCACCTGTTCTATTACCTTAATTGACAGCTTACAGGTTAATTATCAAGGTAAATTACTTCCTGTGTATTGAAGAAAAGGAAATTCCAGTATTGTTATTAATATTGATTTCAAATAATTATAACAAATGGAATGGTGAATTGATGGACATTTTGGCATCGATTTCGATTTTCTATAATTTTACATGACTTTCCATCTCCAGCGATGATGTTGTTGATTTCTGCTAGGCTGATTGACTGTTAAGTAATTTTATCTGGGTTAGAAATATGCTGTAGTAATCACTTCAATCAATAGGGATTGGCATAGACTTTAAGATTATTAAATAGTAAATTAAATACATGTACATATTCCTTAGGGGATTTTAAGATAATATTGAGATATTTCTATTTCAAGGAGAATTTCTTGATATTTTTGTTGAAAAATGGGTTTCAGTCCTTAAATTAAACTTTTTGATTATTTAAAAAAGAATATTTTTGTGATTGTCAATAATTTTAAATCAGTTGTCATGGAAATATTATTTATTTTCATGTAGCACCTAATGTCAAAGGTATTATGAGTTAAGAAACTTATAATATTAAAATTAATGCCAAATGAGAGTTTATACCCCATTTTCACCGTCCACTGAACATAGAAAATGATAGTGCAGATGGGGCATCCGTGTACTATGGACACATTCTTGTTTGTTCATTCTTGAATAATTGCAAAGATTGCAATAATGCACGCAATAATTTCTGAATTTTAATAGTTTCTGCCACTTGTGATAAGTATGTCTACTTTCAAGAAATATAATAGCATTTGCCAAGACACAAATCGTATGAGTTGAAGGGATAAACTTTCAATAAGATGTGTAATGATTGTTATATTTTTATTTTTCAGAGTCAAGGACGTAGTGAGATAATGTTGACCTTGGAGAAGGTTATTGGAGGTCTTGGGTCAGCAGGAGGTGGTATATACAAAGACATATATAAGGCAGCTAAACAGTGTATGACAGATAGGGCCATGTCTGTAAGATGTTCTGCAGCCAAGGTAAATACATATATAAGGCAGCTAAACAGTGTATGACAGATAGGGCCATGTCTGTAAGATGTTCTGCAGCCAAGGTAAATACATATATAAGGCAGCTAAACAGTGTATGACAGATAGGGCCATGTCTGTAAGATGTTCTGCAGCCAAGGTAAATACATATATAAGGCAGCTAAACAGTGTATGACAGATAGGGCCATGTCTGTAAGATGTTCTGCAGCCAAGGTAAATACATATATAAGGCAGCTAAACAGTGTATGACAGATAGGGCCATGTCTGTAAGATGTTCTGCAGCCAAGGTAAATACATATATAAGGCAGCTAAACAGTGTATGACAGATAGGGCCATGTCTGTAAGATGTTCTGCAGCCAAGGTAAATACATATATTCACTGGTGGTAAGCGGATGGTCGTAACTTTTAGTTACGACCATCCGAAGATGGGAGACAACTCTAGGTATAAGTTTTTCTTTTCCGATTTTCGTGCACTAAAAGGTTCATTTGAACCAAACCGCTTGTCTCGTACATACTAGTCGGCAGTCCGGTGATATTAAAACCAAATTTGATGCCTTAAAACATTCCAATTTTCGTAAAATAGTCATTCAAAAATTCAAGCATGATGGTCGTAACTTTAAATGTGTGATGGTCGTAACTTCAACTATAACATTTTGGATGATGGTCGTAACCGACACAAGATGGTCGTAACTTTGAAAGATGACCGTAACTCGAGTATTTAGACAAACTTTTATTAATGTATTTTAATTGTAAAGGTAATAGACTCAGATGTAATATATGATTTGCTACAAACAATCTTATTTGTTACTCTGGTAATGATATGCAGAAATTAAGCGAGAGAATTATTAAACATACACATTTCTGATGGATTTCAAACGCTCATCATTTAGGAGCAACAGTGAAAACTAATCAACTCGCATTAAGCCAAAAAGTATGTTAGGGTTGAGAATTAATATATTTTTTTCTGTACGTTAAGGCATGAAATTATTAAATGCACGTCTACTCCCTTATATTTGTTTTTAGTGGTTTTTTTTATTTACGACTTTTTTTTTATATCTCCAATCATGTCGGCAGATGAAATTATTAAACGCACAATTCTGAACAATCATCTTTAAATCATCTATTGCAGCTCTTATAAGTCTTTGAGTCTTTGAGTCTTTTTTACTCCTTGACTTTAAATTGTTATTGTCTTATAAACTATTGGCCTTCAAATATTCGTCTTTTGATCGTTCATGAGGAAATAGAATCCACAAATGCACTTCTGAGTCAGGGTTGAGTTCAATATCGTAGCTGCTACGTAGTGCTACGTAGATTTTGACTTTTGAGCATGTAGCTATAGACTAGTTGTTACATAGACATTGATAGCGGCTACGTAGCTGCTAAGATTTTGAACTCAACCCAGGAATATTGTTGATATATACTTTACACTGCTACATGCACTGAATTTAAGAGTAAAATAAAATACTAGTTTGTAGCCAGGCTTAAGCTTGTAGCCAGGATAATGTTACAAGGACTTAGGTCAAACTAAATGTACTGCCGCAACTATTACATACAAATCCCGGTATGCAGGTTGAAAATCATGTGTAAGTTATATGTTTACATGGCATGAATGGCTACAAGCTACTCATGGACTTCGTCATTGGACATTACTGTGCACCTGATTATCAGCTTGATTTCACCAAACAACAATATGACGTCTAAGCATCCAGGCTAAAAATAAAGCGTATGTTCTTTAACTCAGGTACAGACCTGCGAATTCGCGGGTATGCTCTAGTCTCGATAACGACCTTCATAACCTATCAATATTTTAAGCTTATTTTGACTCCTTATTAATGCTCTTTCGACTTAATGTATCATTCTTAAATTGAAGATTTTAAAAAATCAACTAGTAGGTACATCCTCAACGTTTATATTTTCAATAGATGCGAATTCCAAACGAAAAAAACTTTCTTGCTTTTTATTTCTAACTAAGAATTATCATAACCAGAGCTGTGTTTCTTTTTTTAAAATGAATTCTCCACTTTTGAGAAATTTACATTGTGAATAAATTTAACCGTTTACATTAATTCAACTATTTGCCTCTTTGTTGATTTTATACATAATATTTTCAGAATATATGACTGTTCATTTCATTTTGTATTGTTTCGTTCGATTCGTTCCAATTTTTTTCTTTACAGGTATCCCTCTCTCCATTTAGTTTTTATTATTTGGTGAAAACAACTTCACAAATATATAATATGATATATGATATATTCATATAACAAAAGACACGTATAGAACTCTTGAATGGTTCGGTACAAGACATTTGAAAAATTTGGAATTTCAAATCGAACTTTAATCAAAATTCCCCCAAAACTAATATTTGAAAACTTTTAAAATTTTTGATTTGATAAGTGTTACACGCATTGAAATTGCTTTATTTTACATTGTATGTCAAAAAAGAAAAAAATTCTTCAGAAATACATCATATAAAATACTAGTATTCATATAGTAAAAGAAACGTTTAAAACTCTTGACTTGCCTTATTCAGTCTTATTTATCTTAGTTACGACCATCACAAATTTACGTTACGACCATCCTCAATATTTTTGTTTTTGTAGTTACGACCATCATGCTTGAATTTTTTAATGACTATTTTACAAAAATTGGAATGTTTTAAGGCATCAAATTTGGTTTTAATATCACCGGACTGCCGAATAGTATGTACGAGACAAGCGGTTTGGTTCAAATGAACCTTTTAGTGCACGAAAATCGGAAAAGAAAAACTTATCCCTAGAGTTGTCTCCCATCTCCGGATGGTCGTAACTTTTAGTTACGACCATCCGCTTACCACCAGTGATATTAGGCAGCTAAACAGTGTATGACAGATAGGGCCATCTCTGTAAGATGTTCTGCAGCCAAGGTAAATACATATATAAGGCAGCTAAACAGTGTATGACAGATAGGGCCATGTCTGTAAGATGTTCTGCAGCCAAGGTAAATACATATATAAGGCAGCTAAACAGTGTATGACAGATAGGGCCATGTCTGTAAGATGTTCTGCAGCCAAGGTAAATACATATATAAGGCAGCTAAACAGTGTATGACAGATAGGGCCATGTCTGTAAGATGTTCTGCAGCCAAGGTAAATACATATATAAGGCAGCTAAACAGTGTATGACAGATAGGGCCATGTCTGTAAGATGTTCTGCAGCCAAGGTAAATACATATATAAGGCAGCTAAACAGTGTATGACAGATAGGGCCATGTCTGTAAGATGTTCTGCAGCCAAGGTAAACACATATATAAGGCAGCTAAACAGTGTATGACAGATAGGGCCATGTCTGTAAGATGTTCTGCAGCCAAGGTAAATACATATATAAGGCAGCTAAACACATATATAAGGCAGCTAAACAGTGTATGACAGATAGGGCCATGTCTGTAAGATGTTCTGCAGCCAAGGTAAATACATATATAAGGCAGCTAAACAGTGTATGACAGATAGGGCCATGTCTGTAAGATGTTCTGCAGCCAAGGTAAATACATATATAAGGCAGCTAAACAGTGTATGACAGATAGGGCCATGTCTGTAAGATGTTCTGCAGCCAAGGTAAATACATATATAAGGCAGCTAAACAGTGTATGACAGATAGGGCCATGTCTGTAAGATGTTCTGCAGCCAAGGTAAATACATATATAAGGCAGCTAAACAGTGTATGACAGATAGGGCCATGTCTGTAAGATGTTCTGCAGCCAAGGTAAATACATATATAAGGCAGCTAAACAGTGTATGACAGATAGGGCCATGTCTGTAAGATGTTCTGCAGCCAAGGTAAATACATATATAAGGCAGCTAAACAGTGTATGACAGATAGGGCCATGTCTGTAAGATGTTCTGCAGCCAAGGTAAATACATATATAAGGCAGCTAAACAGTGTATGACAGATAGGGCCATGTCTGTAAGATGTTCTGCAGCCAAGGTAAATACATATATAAGGCAGCTAAACAGTGTATGACAGATAGGGCCATGTCTGTAAGATGTTCTGCAGCCAAGGTAAATACATATATAAGGCAGCTAAACAGTGTATGACAGATAGGGTCATGTCTGTAAGATGTTCTGCAGCCAAGGTAAATACATATATAAGGCAGCTAAACAGTGTATGACAGATATGGCCATGTCTGTAAGATGTTCTGCAGCCAAGGTAAATACATATATTAGGCAGCTAAACAGTGTATGACAGATAGGGCCATGTCTGTAAGATGTTCTGCAGCCAAGGTAAATACATATATAAGGCAGCTAAACAGTGTATGACAGATAGGGCCATGTCTGTAAGATGTTCTGCAGCCAAGGTAAATACATATATAAGGCAGCTAAACAGTGTATGACAGATAGGGCCATGTCTGTAAGATGTTCTGCAGCCAAGGTAAAATACATATATAAGGCAGCTAAACAGTGTATGACAGATAGGGCCATGTCTGTAAGATGTTCTGCAGCCAAGGTTAATACATATATAAGGCAGCTAAACACATATATAAGGCAGCTAAACAGTGTATGACAGATAGGGCCATGTCTGTAAGATGTTCTGCAGCCAAGGTAAATACATATATAAGGCAGCTAAACAGTGTATGACAGATAGGGCCATGTCTGTAAGATGTTCTGCAGCCAAGGTAAATACATATATAAGGCAGCTAACCAGTGTATGACAGATAGGGCCATGTCTGTAAGATGTTCTGCAGCCAAGGTAAATACATATATAAGGCAGCTAAACAGTGTATGACAGATAGGGCCATGTCTGTAAGATGTTCTGCAACCAAGGTTAATACATATATAAGGCAGCTAAACACATATATAAGGCAGCTAAACAGTGTATGACAGATAGGGCCATGTCTGTAAGATGTTCTGCAGCCAAGGTAAATACATATATAAGGCAGCTAAACAGTGTATGACAGATAGGGCCATGTCTGTAAGATGTTCTGCAGCCAAGGTAAATACATATATAAGGCAGCTAAACAGTGTATGACAGATAGGGCCATGTCTGTAAGATGTTCTGCAGCTAAGGTACATACAAATTACAAGTCAATCCCTGTTAATTTACAAAGGGTATTATATGAAACAGGGGAATTTCCTAGTCGTGATAAAAAAAAAAACCTGAATGTCTTGATATAAATTTTGGAAACTTTAAAGTTCAGAATTGTCATAATTTTAGAGATCAGTCAGCAAGTTATTCAGTCACCACTATGATGCTAATTATCAATCAGTCACCATAGAAATACTTGCAAGGTAATCAAACTGACATAGCAGAAGTATCTTTGAAACATTGGGTCTCTATTACTTTTAAAGTTTACCTTTCTTGTAATACCTGAACATGTATTACATGTATTAGAATAATTATAAGAACATATGAACCCATAAACTTATACAATAGACAAAGCACTTGATGCACCTCAGTGACAGATCCAGCCATTTTAAAAAGGGGGTTCCTAACCCAGGACAAAAGGGGGGGGGTTCCAATTACATGTCCCCATTCAAATGCATTGATCGTCCAAAAAAAGGGGGTGTTCCAACCCCTGGAACCCCCCCTCTGGATCCGCGCCTGCACCTCTCTTTCATTTCTAATGCTTCTTTCAGTGCATGATGCAGCTAGTTAAAGAGGCACAGTTTATGTACACAGCAGAACTAGAAACAGTTACTTCCCTTTGTTTCCGATCTTTAGATGGATCTAATTATGATGCACGTTGTGCTATTGGTAAACTTCTTGGTGAACTGCTTTATTCAGCTCAGTCTGTGAAGACACCTGTGGGTAAGTGTAGTTATCTCCCTTGATTACAAGCTTAGGTGTATCTTATGATGATTGTGTTATTGTCAAACTTCTTATGTGCATAAAAAAGTCCTCATTAGCATAAGCAAATTGGCAATTTTGTCACAAGGGGAATGAAATACAATTTACAATCATTAAATTTTTCCCTGGTTCATGATTTGAGATTACAAATTGTAAATTCTTTGAACCAATAACGGTCTTAAATTAACAAAGTATAGAAGTTCATGAGCAAAGATAAGTCCTAGAACCACAAAGTTCACAAGCCTGTGAACCAAATAAAAATTAAAAAAAACACAAAGATCAAAAACCCTTTATTCAGCAAATGAATGAAAACCACCAAGTTTCAGATTCATTAATTTACAGTCTATTAATTTATATACTTAGGAATTTTTAAAAACAAATATAAAAGTACATTTATATTACCCCTCAAATTGCGATGTAATAACATAAAATTATACCATAACATAGCTCTCTTATGAAAATATTTCTCAAAGATTAAATCTATTTTAGTTTCATCTATAATTAATGTTGAGGCATGTTTAAGTGATTGATAAATAGAATTCCATAGAAATGATAGATAACTTTCTGGGATGGGATTACATAATTGTCAGTCTACAGGTGAATAGTCAGGTTCTTCTAACCAGAGTAAATATTTGTAATATTTGAAGAAATTAATAATTGTTTATTCTCCACATCATTATTCCTGATTGTGTTGACATAGAGTGCAGTATTTGTTGATGAATTTGTTATTAAATCTAACTGTGAACAAATAATGATTATAAAATACAAAATGTTGTGATTGAATAACTGAAATAGTTCACCATCTCTTAATGAACAACTTGAAAAACGCATATTATAATTAACATACTGAATACAAATATCATTTAGACAGCAACCCCAAAAAAATAAAAATAAAGCAATCTCATAATAAGCTTTAGAGTTGATACATAATACTCCTAAGACAATGTAAAAGAGAACTATAGTAATTCATGAACAAAAAAAACAGTTATATTTTGAAGTTGGTAATTGCCAATTTTCTTATCTTCCTGCTGTGTATATGTTGACCGGGGGTCTCATTGGGGGTATCTGATCCCAGATCCCGCTTACTGTTTTGTCAGATTCCCGTTTCCCGCTTTCACTATGTACGTAAGCAATTTTCAATTTTTTTGCAATTACCCGTGTCCCGCTAGACTTCATTTCCCGTTTTCACAGCACAATAATTTGATTTTCATGTGTCACGCTTACAAAAAATCGGCAACCCCGCGTCACACTTAGACCCCAATGAGACCTACTTTACCATGGAAAAGAGTATAATTTTGGGATGTATTACTTGAAATAAAATTTATTTTAAAAACTTAGAATATACTTGTGCTGAATTGGAGAAAATAATGACTACATTGATTCAAACACTGTAACTGTTTGTAAGTCTGGTTTTCCAAAGCTCTGTTGAATTCCTGAATAATTAGGACGTCTTTTTTCTCAAAAGGGATGTGGTAACATAAGGACAAATTCAGTATTCAGATTATTGCAGTAATGTAACCCTAAAATGCAACCACAAACAATAGCATAAAGTGATGATTCATAATCTGCCAGGTTTTATTTTCATGGATTTGGTATGTTCAGGTGAATCACAAATTTAATGTTCAATGAAACGCATATTTTGGTAAAGCCACGTAATATAATATTAATGAAAATGCAAGTTTTCCTCCAACCATGAAAAATTGATACCCACAAAAAATAAATGAATCTACAGTATTGATCAATTTGGTTTTTTTTTGTAATTTGTAAACAGTCATTTATTTTGTAAAATCATTTTCTCTTTTATAATTTATAGGCAAAGCTAAGCTTGTTAAAGTAGAAGATGTTCTAACCCTACTAGCATCAGGATTCCTTAAAGGAGGTATTGGTTTCTTAAAGAGTTCTGGTGAAATGATAAAAGGCAGCTCTAAAGAAATAAACAGAGAAATCAGAGTGGGCATTACACATGTGAGTAGAATGAATGAAAGATTGCAATAGGTTCATCCTTTCTCTTTTAAAATGTCACACAAATGAAAGGTTTGACCTTAGAAAAAAAGAATGCCTGATTTAGAAAGTGTCAGATATAAAAATAAGAAGATATTATTTGCCTATGAGGCAACTTTCCACCAGAAACCGGATGTTGTGGAAGTTTAGCATCAATAAATCACTGTATGGCTAGTTCCTGGACATTTGGTCTAGTAAACAGTTATCATTAAAGAGTCTAATGAAATTTTCACTGATTAAATTGAGAGAACGTTATTTGTACTGGTCACACAAGAAGATTAATAGCTTTAAATATAATACTGTCCTATTGGTATCTTTTATGTATTATGTCCATTGGCAGTTAATATTTCTGATCTATTTTTCCCTCTTTTTTTCAGGCTTACATAGGGTTTGTAAGAACAATGGGAGGTTTATGGTTAGAACGTAACATCTCACTCTTCCTGAACCATGTCCTTAACCTGGTAGCCAATCCTAAGGCCACACCCACCCATGTGGATGCTGTATATGCCAGGAAGTGTGTCCTATTTATAATGCGATGTTGTATTGGTGAATTACTGGGAGAGAAAGCTCAGATTGCAGCTGCCAAGGAAATATGCCAAATAATAATCAAACAGATGAATACTGTTGGTAAGATATAGATAAATCATTCATATTGTCAAAAAACTTATCATAAAATGTTTTGTGATGAATTTCAGTGTACCGCATAGCTTTTGATCTATTTATGATTTATCTTTCTCCTTGGTTTAGTATATAATTTTCAATGGTTATTTTATAGGAAGTGTCTGGAAACTTAATCATAACTAAATGAGCTTCATCAAAAATGTTTAAAAAAAATTGAAAATGAACTTTTTGTATTATTATCTTGAGTCATGTGGATTTTTTTTTAACTAGTTCACTTCATCTTTCTAAAATATTATATAAAAACATTAAATAAAACACCCAAGATTTTATTTATATGATTCAGAAAAAATAAATTACAGGGTTAATTTTTTACTAATTGAAAATCATGAGAACTATCAAAATGTATTTTTTAAATGATAAGAAAACACCAGTTGTCTCCCTTATAAAATGTCTATAAGAATATATATTCAATGTTAAATTAAGTAAAAAACAATATTCAGACTATGCATGAATCATTACATATATTTCAGGAGAGGCAGCAGTGGATAGTGCCAATGACGCCAAGTCACAGAGTATACTGGGGGGACAACATGTGCTTGTGTGTGCCCTACATGAGTTGGGAAGTCTTGTTCTTAGATTAGGAACTTCAGCTAGTCCATTAGTAGCAGAACCAGCAACAGGTATGGTCAACATGTTTATGTTTTGTTCCCTTTCAGATTGCAAGTATACTTTCAATTTGATTTAATCATTTTGCACACTGTTTAAAAACATTGAAGGAATTAAGGAAAATTTGCTTCATAATGAAATTCACCAGTATAAAATTTCAGATGTAAGATGTTTGTGTGTATTTTATACACACTTTTAAACCCATGAATTATAATTTGGAGAGGGGATGCATATTAGACACTGCTATAGGCTTTGATAATCTTTTTTCCTCTTATTGTACCATTTCAAAGTACAGTTTGCAAATCTGACAATTTTGGGAATGAAAAAGTGGTGCGCAATATTCATAAATACAGACTATACAGGGGTGAATATGGTACATTCTTAAATCTTAGTCTGAAAGACACTCTGAAATCCAACATGACCAACCTTTTATAGATTCAAATAAGGTACTCTCATATACAAGCCTTACCGGTTGTTTAAGCTGTTGCATAAGGGAAATGAAATATAATCAAATTTCATTGGTTAGTTTTGACTCAACCTTTGATCCCACACCAGATGGTTATATACAAACTGTATTTACATTATAGGTATTATAGAACCAGTTGTGTCAGTATTGATATACCCCAGTCCAGCCTCACGACTCTAATGTGCAAACTGTATTTACATTTTAGGTATTATAGAACCAGTTGTGTCAGTATTGATACACCCCAGTCCAGCCTCACGACTCTCAGCATCATGGTGTCTGGGATGTATAGCTCGTGCTTTACCCTCACAACTGACTCCTCTATTAGATCGGTGTGTAGAGAGAATGGATAAATTGAAGAGTTCACCTGAGGCAGTGTCTGGATACAGTAGTGCTATAGCTGCCCTTTTGGGTGGCATTTACCAATGTCCACTAGGGATCCCTCATGCAAAGGGAAAGGTAAAGAAATACAAATACAATTTTAAAAGAATGGCACACTGTAATTATGATATGCAATCTTTCTTTTATTCGTTTTATTGAATTTTTCCTAGTGAATAAACTAATGTATTTAATGAATGCATGTGTGCCTGCAATAAGAAGCAAACTGTATAAAAATTCATACACATATAAAGAAAAAAAAAATTTCAGCTCAAACTTCTTGAATTATATACATGTAATATTAACCATATTTAATGTATACAAATCTGTCCCAAGGCTGTAGGCAATTTAAAGCTTATAATGTACTGATATTTAACACTGACCTAAAGATTTGCTTTTCCATTATTTGGTTGCTGTCTAGTTGGCTTGATCCCTCTCTGTTTTATTCATATATTTTGACATTTTTCAGCAATTATTTAATCTGGCTGAGGAGTTATTAAGGACTGCATCCCAGAACAGTAGACTGTCTCTACAGAGAACACAGTCTGGATGGTTGTTGTTTGGATCATTGATGACATTAGGTAAATAATAGAAATAAAAAGGCTCCAGAAAGGGTTTGAAAATTTTATCTATCATTAAATCCAGAATGATTATGTTTTGTTAGAATCAGCACTTTAAGGGATGAAACCTGATTTACCAGACTAAGTTCATATTTTTTATGGCATGCTTCATAACTTGAATTTCAAATATTTGTTGATTTTACTATATGAATAGAAATAGCTCTTTTGATTATTTCAGAAATGCATGGACAGTAGAAAACTAAAATGTGCATCTGCAAATTAGAGATTGAATTTAGCCATTATAAACATACATTGTTTTCTCTGGTATATATTTTCAAATTTTTAAAATGTCAGACAAATCTTTGTGTTTATTATTAGAGATCCTTCAGTGATTGACAATTTTATAATATTTTGAAATTATTATGTATAGGTACACCAGTTGTGAAAAACCATTTACCCAGAATGTTGTTACTATGGAGAAATGCATTCCCGAGATCTAACAAGGAATTAGAATCTGAAAAAGTTAGAGGCGACGCTTTTACTTGGCAGGTTACTTTAGAAGCAAGGGCAGGCGCACTTGGAGGTAAGAATGGGGGGAAATTAGGGGCATTTCTTTTGCATTGTAAAATTTACCAAGCACAATTCAGATAACCTTGAACTTAACTAATTTTATGCAAGCTGTATCCCTTAGCCAATATGGATTCTGTATACTTTTGATTCCTTTCCTGGGTGCCAATATTTCATGGATCGGGAAAAATTGTATTTTCAAGGATATTTGACTTGTTAATTTGTCAAAGTCTGCATATAAACCTATTAAAAAATGTTTTTATTTGTTGAACCTCTTAAATTATTTATTCAGCTTTATCTGGGAAATCCACAAAAATGGTATCTTAGGAAAAATAACAAATGATAGTAGTTTATCTAGGTGAAATGAATATTGAGAACTAACAAGAAAATAATTAAACACTTGTATGAGAGAAGAAGTTGAAGGAGTATGAGCAATAAAAAATAATTGGAATAAGATTAAATTGATTCCGCTAAGATTAGTTTTGTGCAATTTGATTGTTCATTTGTTTGTGATGTAATAAATGTTTACATTACATAATAATTAGATATCTTGGTGTATTGTAGGACCTTTCTGTAAATACAATAAATTGGTTTCTATTTTTAGTGCAAATTTCTTCAATTTTGCTGAATGATTGGCACTGAAGTTTAATAGCAACAGGATTTTTAAAAGGGATAAGATATTTTAATCTTTAATTTAGATAACAACAGCATAAACTATATAACTTTTCAGTTTCATTGACTTGCACTGACATCTTTTTTTATTCATATATATAAATGATATTATTTTTATTTTCACAGCATTTCACTATTAGTTTATGTATGTAATTTTCTATTTGATAACAGCTATGTACAGTTTCTTGCTGAACTGTAGAGAATTGGTTACAGAGGATGTTATTAGAAGATTACTTGCACCTCTGGAGTGTGCTCTTCTCATGTTTTCACAGTATGTACAATAAAATGCAATAAAATAATATCTAAATGGAAATTATATTTACATTAATAAAAGATAAAATTGAGTATGGAAATGCGGAATGTGTCAAAGAGACAACAACCCGACCATAGAAAACACAACAGCAGAAGGTCACGAACAGGTCTTCAATGTAGCGAGAAATTCCAGCACCCGGGGGCGTCCTTCAGCTGGCCCCTAAACAAATATATACTAGTTCAGTGATAATGAACGCCATACTAATTTCCAAATTGTACACAAGAAACTAAAATTAAAATAATACAAGACTAACAAAGGCCAGAGAGGATTTTTGCCACTTTGCTGGCTATAAAATCTGTACTAAATTAGCTGTTTAAACTTTCAAATTTAATTCACTGAAAAATATATGTTGATCCTTTAAAACTATGCCCCATACCAGTATTATATATTTCACCTTGCTTGACTGATTTTACAGTCTGATGGATTAAATGTAAAAACTGCAACCCTTTAAGTCACATTTTTCTAAATAATAAAATATGGCAATAATTTCATTATTTACTGTACCAGTATTTATTATAAGAAATAAGAAATACTGAGTTTTAATGTAATATATGTTAATTTTCCAGTATCCCTGGTGTTATAAAACAGTGTGGTTCCCAGTTGAAGGCCAGTGCTGCTATGGTTAGGTTACGCTTATATGACGTCTTATCGTTACTTCCTCCAGACACATTTGAGGGTAGGTACAGATCAAAAGATCACATGATAATATGAGTCTGAGAAGAGTCTTAATTTAAAATGAAAGATAATTAAAAGATTTGTATTATCTTTGAATTAAAATACTCTGTAAATTTTGTTGTCAAATGACAACATTCTGTTATCATCATATTCACTTGAACTCACTGTTATCACATAAAGTTTAGGGTGTCCAATATGTTATCAGTAAATCAAATGTTTTAGTAAACTTAGTAGTAAAATTCTAATGTGATATTATTGTTTATTGTTCCAGCTACCTATACAGTATTGCTTCGAGAGTTGGTGGCTGAGTTTACATTGACAGATAATCCAGCCAATACAACGACATCACTTCTGAGATCACTTTGTCACGTGGATGATAGTGTTATATTAGGATCATGGTTACAGGAAACTGACCACAAAGCTATAGAAGATCAGGTATAAAAATAATGCTGGTGTAATGCCAATACATAAATAAAAAAGATAGCTTTGTTCATTTTCTTTTTCGTTTGTTAATGTTTTGGAAAAGAAAAAAATGGTGTCTATACTTGTAAATAAAATAGAGTAAGTTTTTGTTTGCTGGTAGTCACACAGGAAGTGAATTTACTTTTTACAAGATTTGGAGCAACAATAAAAATTATAAATTTTTCAATATGCCTTATCTGCACTTTCAAGCTTTTAAATAAGTTTTATATTTTGAGTCATTGCCACAGAATGTGTTAGTTATGTCCATGGATATAGTAAGGACCTCATCTATCATATATTGTTAACCTCACTTTCACACTCCATGTGGTAACATTAAGGATCTAATCTATCATATATTGTTAACCTCACTTTCACACTCCATGTGGTAACATTAAGGATCTAATCTATCATATATTGTTAACCTCACTTTCACACTATATGTGGTAACATTAAGGATCTAATCTATCATATATTGTTAACCTCACTTTCACACTGCATGGGGTAACATTAAGGTTCTAATCTATCATATATTGTTAACCTCACTTTCACACTCCATGTGGTAACATTAAGGATCTAATCTATCATATATTGTTAACCTCACTTTCACACTATATGTGGTAACATTAAGGATCTAATCTATCATATATTGTTAACCTCACTTTCACCCTCCATGTGGTAACTTTAAGGATCTAATCTATCATATATTGTTAACCTCACTTTCACACTCCATGTGGTAACTTTAAGGACCTCATCTATCATATATTGTTAACCTCACTTTCACACTCCATGTGGTAACTTTAAGGTTCTAATCTATCATATATTGTTAACCTCACTTTCACACTCCATGTGGTAACATTAAGGATCTCATCTATCATATATTGTTAACCTCACTTTCACACTCCATGTGGTAACTTTAAGGATCTCATCTATCATATATGGTTAACCTCACTTTCACACTCCATGTGGTAACATTAAGGATCTCATCTATCATATATTGTTAACCTCACTTTCACACTCCATGTGGTAACTTTAAGGATCTCATCTATCATATATGGTTAACCTCACTTTCACACTCCATGTGGTAACTTTAAGGATCTCATCTATCATATATTGTTAGCCTCACTTTCACACTCCATGTGGTAACTTTAAGGTTCTAATCTATCATATATTGTTAACCTCACTTTCACACTCCATGTGGTAACATTAAGGATCTCATCTATCATATATTGTTAGCCTCACTTTCACACTCCATGTGGTAACTTTAAGGATCTCATCTATCATATATTGTTAGCCTCACTTTCCCACTCCATGTGGTAACATTAAGGATCTCATCTATCATATATTGTTAACCTCACTTTCACACTCCATGTGGTAACGTTAAGGATCTAGTCTATCATATATTGTTAACCTCACTTTCACACTCCATGTGGTAACTTTAAGGTTCCCCATTTGAAAAATTATACATGATAGTCTATTATTATTATTATACCCCTTGTAGCAAGTTCATTGACCTTTGAAATAATTTAAACATTGCAGAAGACATTTAAGTATCAACCCTTATTTAGCATATATTACTATTACATTTTCTAAAAGGAAAGACACTATTGCAAGCATGTGCCTATCAACCTAGCTGAAGATTATTAAGAATAAGAACTATAAATGTGAACGTTTTGCAATAAAATTGAAATGTTATTAATTTAACTAATATCTAGATCACGAAACATATTTGTCTGTGAAATGCTGCATTTTGTACTGCCTTTTGTTTATCTTTTTTGTCTGGCACATTTTTGTACAGAATTTACAGTCTCATTTAATAGACAATATATAAAGTGATATTTTTATGAGGATAGAAAAATTAAATAAACCTACAACAATTTCAGAGAACAAATCTACTTTTTCAATTCGCTTGTGTAGTAAAATGACATTTAAACTTTTCATGAGGTTATCTTTAATTTTTCAGCGGTATTTTGTTCGGACCAGTAAATAATTGATAGATTGAAAGTCCATTTAACCATCTAGCACCTTTGCAAACTCTCTAACTGCCATGTTCAGTCAATTATTTAATTTATGATTTGATTTTTTTCACAGAATATTAAAACTTTCAGTTTTTTTTAAATTCTTTTTAAAAACATTTCGCTACTGTTTCTTTTTCTGATAAATTATTTGTCACATGGTTGAAACTTAAAAGTTTGGTTTTTTTTGTTGGTAAAAAGTAAAATCACAAAAATACTGAACTCTAAGGAAAATTCAAAACCGAAAGTCATTTTGCAAATGGCAATATCAAAAGCTCAAAAAAAAAATTTGATTAACAAGATTTGATTTGATCAGATGACTGAAGGTTGTGAGTAAGTTGTATACTGATATTTTTAATTTTAAATGAAAGGTATTGAAAGAATAAAAGTGAAGTATAATTAGCTGTCGTTATGACCTGGTAATAGATCAATTTATATCAAAGAATTAACTTAACTTTGTGTGAACTATTATAGTTTGAACCTGAACGTAAAGTGGATTCAAATGTAGTAAGTACTCTGACTAACCAATGAATGAATCAATGTCCGCATGGCTTCTTAGAGCCGAGTTGCATAATTCTTCTTCCTAAAAATCTTTGGATTGGTTTTTGTTTAAAAAAAAGTGTTTCTTAAGAAATTCTTTTAGTCTAGTTTTGGCAATAGGGTGGTCTTTACCTATTATACTTTTCATTTATTTAATTCTTTTTTTTTTCATTTGGAAAGGTTTCTTAAAATAATGTTCTGGACAAGGTCTTTTTAAATAAGGTTCTGGGAAGGGTTTCTTTAGATAATATTGTGGATCAAAATGCAACTCGGCTGAATTTTAGATTCATTGAAGCATTTGTAAGAATTTCTTCATGATTTATAATTAAATAGAAGCTTTTTTAATTTTAAACTTGTCCAAAAAAAATGAGACTGTGAATTCTTGTATGAAAAGTTATTAAAAGATGAAATGTTTGTTCTTTGCAGTATTTTCATATTTGAACAGAAGAATTGTATGTTTTTGAAATCTGCATGGTACAGTGTTGATAATATTCATGGCATGATGTATACCTTTGACTCTTCAGCTTTTGATTTTTTTACAATGATAAATTATCATTGTGCTTTGTTTGAAATCTTTTCTGATATATAACCTTAGATAACTGTTTGATTAAAAAGCATGGAGTATAATTTGATATCACATGGTTTTCCCCCCAATAAATGATGGTCTGCTTTTCATTAAAGATTGAAAAGACTCAAAGAAAAAAAGCAATTAAGAGAGTTTTTTTTAGTCTTTATTCTATAAATTATGGAATTGAAATCAATGTCACTAAGTGAAATTTCTTATTTAAACATTTGATCTTTATATCAGGAATTGTTATAAAAACAAACTAAAAACTAACATGAGCTCTATTAGACTTACCTAGTCTTTTGAAAATCTTTGGAAAATTAATCAGAAACTATTTAATAGCATTTTGACAATAAATAAAACAGAATTTTTAATACTTTTATTGAAAAAAAATGTAAATATTCTACTTCATCTACCCAGCTTTCCATCTTTCCAAATCATTAAAATAGACAATGGGACAAGTTATGACTAAATCATGCTAATATTCTTTAAACCCATGTTTTAGAATATGCATTAAATACATTAACATCATGCGAAAAAATCATGACTTTCATAGGCAGGCTAGTGTAGATTTTGATGTGTGGCACAAATAGCTGTGCTTTTGTAGGTAAATACTAGGCTTAATTATATTCTATAAAACCAACAGAAAAACAACGAACTGTAAAAGGAAGTGTTATGTGTCAAATTCCATGCTCGGAAAAAACTGTTGTCTGTATTCTTGAATGCACAAAACTTACTATCTTTAATGATTATTAATTTTTGTTCTAATTTGTAGTTTTTTTTTTCTTTCAGCTTCAACCAAATAGTGCATCAGGATCTGGAGCATTAGAACACGATTCACACTCCCTGTATCAAAGATGTCCTCTGGTAAGCCTTTCTTTGTCCATTTGATATAAGTACCAATTATCAGGTTGTCTGCATGTTGATATTGTAAAATATCAGCTGTGAGTCACAATAGGAAGCTTTTTGTTGAGTGAGGATTAGAAAATGATAATTCTGCAAAAGTTTTCACACCTATACTTGTTGATAAAGTTCCACTCAAATTCTTCATGTTTAGTTGGAGAAGTAATTTGATTGGAAAGAAGAGATACTTTTGGGCTTCGAAAAGCACCCAGAAGCAAGAATAGAAATGTTTCCTCTTTTTATTAATTGGCGGCAAAGTATGTTAAATGATAACAATTATAATGATGAACATAATAAAAACTTTCTGTATGAAAAGATAAATGGAAAATGTCAGTTTTATATCTAGTAATTGTTTTTCAGAGTGACCCAGTTCCAGGACCCCTGCCATTGGGTGTGGCGGTTATTGATAGTTCTGTCAAGTTGTATGGATCAGTATTCCCACGTGTGGCACACAAACACAGATTTCAGATGTTACAACACTTTAACGAATGCATCAAACAAGCCAAATCATTTAGACAACAGGCTGTACAGATGAACATATTTACTGCAGTGTTGTGTTCATTAAAGGTAAATCTACACTTTAGTATTAATGAGTAGTTCAAACAATAAAAATGTGGTTCACATCCTAGTGATTAAGACCAATAAACAAAAGTGCTGAAGGTCCTGAATTTTAATCCTTACTCCGGGTATTGGAATTTCCAATACTTAAAAAGGTGTTTTTCAGCCTCCATCACACAATTTTGGTACACAGACCATGTTAAACTACAATGAAAACTTTGGGGCCTTGGTTTATTATCCTACATATATCTCTTTAGTTTGTCTGTTCCTCCTAAGAAGATCATAGACTCTTTTTAAGAGTTCCTCTCTTCCTCAACAACAACAACAGACTTCCTTACACTCCCTTTGTGTTTAGTGATCGGTTCTACATAAGTTAGGGACACGGCTTGATTTACATGGATTTTTTGAGGGATGCTTCCATTAACAAAAGAGTCTATGTACATGCATACATACAAATTATAAAATCATAAAGGTAAGACAACAGGCAAAACAAAAGTAAATTTGTGTATTGTGTTTATTAAATTTTGTCCAGAAAATACCTGTGTGTTAAAAGTTTTTCTCAACTTTCTAGGATGATGTATAGCTTACTCTGCATGGGTGTGTTTTATTCATACCAAAAGATGGTAAATCAACACTTTTCAACTTGATAATAATATTTGACTTTTATGTTTTCAGAGTTTGGCTGAAACAAAGACCAGTGTTGGCCCAGATGACGTTAGACAGGCAGCTTTCAATCTCATATTGGTACAGTCTTTACTGATTTTATCTAATATCATATAAACATGCTGTCTGGCAAGAAAAAATGGGAATACTGTTGATTAAAATACTTCTTTACTTCACTCTTTTGTCTAAATGTAAACGCTTCAGTACAAAGCTGTTTTAATTTGCAAGTATCAAATTATTTTGAGATTTTCTTTTGTGACATTGCATTTAGGTTAATAAGATTTTTTGTAAAGTAGACTGAGAATCTTCATTAGAGATGCTAGAATTAAGTGTATATTCATGAATGTATCTTACTTTATTTCCAGGGTGCTTTAGGAAGCCAGAACCCAATTTTAAGATGTGCTGCAGGAGAGGCCTTGGGTAGAATAGCTCAGGTGGTTGGAGATAGTAGATTTATTGCTGATATGGCACAAAGTAGCTTTAATAGGTTAGTATCACAACCTTGTACAGGTTAGATAATTTGGTTTCCTTAAATGAAAGAGCGATTATCTGGGGGTATCCATAATTAGACAATCATAAAAATAAAAAGAAGAAAAAGCAACAACAATATATATTTAGTTGCCAACATATAAATCTTTTTCAGTGTTGTATGAGACTTGAATTACTGACCATGCAAGACCCTTATGGGTAGTCAATGTTGTTAAAATCCAGCCTTGACATACAACTTCTTAAACTTAATCTCTTTCTGATTAATCAGACTAGATGCTTAATATTTTTTTAATTTGTTTGCTCTTGAAATGTTTATTTTCATGGGTAACAATTTTTGTGGAAACAGACGAAAAAAATGTTCATGGATATTTTATCTTGTGGTTTTGCAAAAGTTTCTTTCGCAAATTGAACATTTATATTTTTGGTTCCCTATACCAACAAAAATTTGTACTAAAAAAATAATAATATACTTTCTTATTTTAGTTTGAAGTCAGCTAGAGATGTAGTGAGCAGGACTGGGCATTCCCTAGCTCTGGGTTGTCTACATAGATATGTTGGAGGGATGGGCTCAGGACAGCATCTCAATACAAGTGTTAGCATACTGTTGGCCCTAGCACAAGATTCAAGTTCACCAGTTGTGCAGGTAAATATATAAATTGAATAAAGTTTTATGCAAGCAGGGTCATCATCTGTGTCCCATGTACAAATTCACCTTTTATTTAGAAAAGATTAACTAAACATTTTGTTTTCCTGTGACCAACAGCAAACTGTATAAAAGACCTTCCTTTTGATTAAATAATTGACTGTGTTTATATCTCCTTTTTCAGGTTTGGTCTTTACATGCTTTAGGACTGATAGCTGATTCAGGAGGTCCAATGTTCCGTAGTTATGTGGAGCCAACCTTGACCTTAGTGTTACAGTTATTACTGACAGTGCCTCCCTCTACAGTAGATGTTCATCAGTGTCTGGGCAAATGTTTGTCAGCACTCATAACATCATTAGGACCTGAATTACAAGGTCAACATTAGGACAATTGATTACTTTACAAAAAGTCTTTTCAACAATTAAATTAATTTATTTATTACATTTATTGCAATAAAATTCCTTGATCTTTCAGTGTAATAAAAACTGTTAATTTTACTTATGAAAAAAATAAATCTGATAATTCCACTCCTCTCATGTCAAACAATCAATGAAATTGCATCAAACAAAAATTGTTATGCAAAGAAAAAAGATTAAGTTTCTTGCATTTTCTACTTCATTTCCAATAAAGTTAATAAAATAACTAGTTCAAGAACTCAAATATTGAAAAATATCCAACTGATGACTGAATAACACGGAGAATTAACTCATGCTTTATGTGCATACATGATTTAATGTTATATTTGGTCTCTCTTTGATTAATGTCTATATTTGAACTCTTGAACTAGTTATTCAATAATTTGTGTCAAACTAATTACAGAAAATTTTCAAAAAGGTTAAATGTACTGTATGATTAACTTAATTTATGACAATTGCGACAATACTTCTTTTAATGAATCTTAAGTGAAATGTGAAATTGTTTTCATTGTAGGAAACAGTGGTTCCATAGCCACAGCCAGATTGTACTGTATGGTGTGTTGTGCTATTATGCAGTGCCACCAGGACTCTTTAGTCAACGCTGAGGCCATCACATGTCTACAACAGTTACATATGTTTGCTCCTCGTCATGTCAATCTGACCTCATTAATTCCTCAGCTTTGTGTAAGTATTTGTTACTCAGGACTCTAGTCAATGTTGAGGCCATCACATGTCTACAACAGTTACATATGTTTGCTCCCCGTCATGTTAATCTAACCTCATTAATTCCTCAGCTTTGTGTAAGTATTTATTACTGAAATCAAATTTGAAAGTAAGTCAGAAGTTGGCCAAATTAATTTGTATACAGGAAATGGGGGCATCAAATGTTACCTTATAATATTCTTCTATCTGTTCCATTTCATTTTTGTTTTCGCACTCTTACTTAATTCTTTTTTCATCTAAATTTAATGAAACTCATACACGATGCATGATTCACAATTGAGCAACACTTTACCCACCAAAATAAGGAAAGAAAAATTAATAAGTCTATTTAAACACGTTTAAATGTTTGATACCATTTACAGGAGAATTTAGCCAGTGGTCATTTATTGTTACGAAGAGCTGCCGTAGGTTGTTTACGTCAGCTTGTGACAAGAGAGGCTGGGGAGGTCAGTGAGCAGGCCCTAACTCTGGCCGTCAGTGAAGGCAAGGAAGGACAACCTGATTCCTTTATTACTGACACAGGATTAGAAGGTTCGCTGTTTGGTATGATGGATACAGAGACAGATGGGAAATTAATATCAGACGTACAGGACACCATCGACAGCTTGTTACAAGCACTGGCCACCCGTAACCTCACTCGATGGCTGAAACTTCTTAAAGATGTCCTTTCAGCATCAACAGGTATGTAAAGGAATGTGATCAAGAGTTAAACTTCCATCATAAGATTAATTTCATGGTACAAGTAAGTCTTGGGATTGCGTGTTCAAACTAATCTGACTTCAGTTCTTATATCAAATAAAAAAAACTTTGAATTTGAAAGAGAAGGTTTATGTGTATCAATGAGACAGCTTTCCAATTACAAAGATAAGGAAAAATATAGTGGGAGTCAATATCTCATAAACACACACTCAAAACATCAAACAAAATACCATATATCTATTTTTGTGTTAAGTTTTGTTTCACAGTTTTGACTTAACATATGGCAGTTTAATCAATGCTGTGCAAAAATTAGATACATGTGAAAAACACGATATACGGCAGTAAACATTAAAAAGCTTTTTACCATTTTACTGAACTGCAAGAAAGTGGTAGTTAGCAATCCATTTTGTGAAAAAAAATGTCTTTTTATGAGATGTTTTTTATTTTTCCAGACACGACCAGTAGTTTACAGGATGGAGATAATGATTTAGATGATAAAGATTCTGAAGATGAAGATGACAATGAAACATTTACTGCTTTAGAAGCTGATGTAACTCATCCTACAGTAGCTCCAAGGTTGGTTCTAATTAGAATACTGTAAATTCAGAAATGATTGCGTGCATTTATTTTTGAGATTTTGTCATTTCAAACGTAAATGTGATTTAAATTTTGCGATATTGAGGAAAATCCTGTTCAATTCATATAAATAAAATTTAAATGTGAGTTTAAATTATTGAGATTATAACCCTATCGCATCTTTTGCAATAATAAAAACATCACAATAATTTCTGAATTTACCGTATTAATTTGATTTTTTGTTTGTCTTCAAGACCACTTGTTACTTTTCTTTACTGCCAGTCACAAAAAGAGAAGTAACTTTTCACTATGAATTTGACGTAGTATCAGCCCTGTAAGAGCTATTTTAAAGGAATTGATGTTGGGTTTGAAGGAAAGACTTCTAAGATTCCTCAATAAATAACAGTGTGAATGATTTTGCATAAAAAATACAAAATGAACCATTTCCATTCTCAATTTTATTAACTGTAATTTAATAAATCCTCCCAACTTTTATTTTAATGGAATGTTTTCTTTGGGAGAGATGCAAAAAAAGAATAGTAACTTCATATATTTTAAAATGGTAATAGACCAGAAAATACAGTACAATATATCTGCACTTTGATTATTGAAAAATTATCAAAGCTTACTTATATTTACTCGTAGATGGCCAACTCAAGTGGTTGCCACAGAATGTTTAAGAATGATTGTAACTTCTTTACATTTACTTGTAGATGGCCAACTCAAGTGTTTGCCACAGAATGTTTAAGAATGATTGTAACTTCTTTATGTTTACTTGTAGATGGCCAACTCGAGTGTTTGCCACAGAATGTTTAAGGATGATTGTAACAGCATGTGAAGTAGATGACACACATTTTGATCTGGAAAAAGCAAGGAACCTAAAGAATACAACTGGTCAAGGTATAAACTAATTTTAAACATAAAGTGTACTTACTTATAATAATGAAGATGTGGTAGGATTGCCAATGAGACAACTCATCTCAAGAGACCAAATGACACAGAAATTAACAAATATAGGTCACTGTATGGCCTTCAATAATGAGTAAATCCTACACCAAATAGTTAGCTAGAAAAGACCCCTAAATGACAAATGTAAAAACAATTTAAGTGAGAAAACTTACGACCTACCTTTAATTTTTAGAAAATGAGGATAAAACCATGAAAAACTTGTTCCAAAAAAGCATAAAAGATTTTGAAATTGAAATTACATTGTACTTATTATTTATGTATGTTTAATTTCAGTGAATTACTTAGTGTTACATCTGTCAGAGTTGGTCAGGATGGCCTTCATAGCAGCTACCTCAGACAGCAACCAACTTAGACTTGCTGGACTTTCTGCTTTACAGGTAATGTCAAATTAAATTACTAAAATTCACATGATGACAGACCATTATATCTCTACGTAAAGTAATGATGGAAATTTTACAAATAAAATTTGTACTCAGTAAAAGATAATTAGATTACTGTAATTTGTATCTCCCATGTTACCAACTGACAAAAGATTATAAAAAAAGATTTGATCTTGTCAAAATGAATGAAAAGTAATTTGGAAAACATTTTTTTTCAGGATGTTATTATGAAGTTTGCTAAGGTACCAGAACCAGAATTTCCAGGTCATGTAATCTTAGAACAGTTTCAAGCACAGGTATGTTTTCAAACTTGTATTCTCAGAGTATGTTATATTTATTTGTTAATCCATTTGATATGATTCATATATTTCTCAGGAACAGGTCAGTTTCATACTTCTCTTCATAGACCCATAAGAGTGCACAAGAGATTTCCATTATTTTCTTTTTCATATAAAGTTCTGTATTTCTATAAGATTTCATGTTTTTTGTGAGTTGAGAAAAAATTTATTTATGAGAAAATTTGATTTGATGGATTTCGAAAGAGTGCAAACAAGTGTATTTAAGATATATACTTTGTTAAATAATTAAATTCTTGGGTTAATCTATACCCATGAATTCTCAGAAAATAGTTACTCACTAATTATAATGAATCCACAGTTTATGTATTACAGTTTAATATGCACTAGTGATCAATGATTTATTTTTGTTTCCTAGGTTAGTGCAGCATTGCGGCCAGCTTTCTCTCAAGACACACCCTCAGATGTGACGGCTGCAGCTTGTAATGTATGTAGCACATGGATTGGGAGTGGTGTCGCCAGGGATTTAAATGATTTACGCAGAGTTCATCAACTACTAGTATCCTCATTAGCAAAACTTAACTCAGGAAAATCACAGTCACAAATATACAACGAAAGTGCCGTCACAATGGAAAAACTAGCAGTATTAAGAGCTTGGGCAGAGGTTAGTATTGGTTTTTATATCCACACATATGTTAATAATGACATACATGTGAAATGTATATTTTTAAATATGTTAAAGTTCAAGTACTGTAAATTCAGATATAATTGCATGCATTTATTATTGCGATTTTGTCATTTTAGACTAAAATGTGATTTTAATTTTTGCAATATTCAGAAAAATGCTGTTTGATTGTTATAAAAAAAATTGAAAATGTGAGTTTTAATCGTTGCAATTATAACCCTGTTGCGTTTTTTTGCAATGATAAAAATATCGCAATAATTTCTGAATTAACAGTACTGCAATGTTTAAGTAAACCAACTTTATATTATGAGTAGGTACTTTATAGTATTGTCTTACAGTCTCAATGGCAAATTCTATTGTTTTCCCTTTAAGATTCACTTGTCTAGACAAGTGCAATATATTGTTGATGGGGCCCTGGTGGCCAAATGGTCTAATTTGCTCCTTTTTACAGTGATCAGTGGTGATTTGATGTATTATTCAATCTCAATAAATTATATTTCTTTTTACAGGTTTACATTGTAGCTGTTGAAAGAGATAAAGAGAATGAAAAAGGAGTAAATAATAAATCTAAGTTTGATGATGAATATAGTGACAACTCTAGAGAAAGTTTATTATCACTTGTAAAACCAGAGTTACCTACCCTTAGTCAGAATTGGTATGGGGCTCTCAGAGATTATGGCTATCTCTCGCTTCCCTCGGGTAAGTTTGAAGCTGTATTAAGAGACATCTGCTCCTAATTAGAATTCAGAGGTGTTGCGGTTACCTCCCCTTTTTATACGCAAGTTACAATAGATAATAGTTATCAATAATTTCATTTCATTATTTAATGATACACTAAATGCAGAAAATTAAAAAGTTATTTTTGATAAAAAAAAGGATTGATTGTAAAGTCCATTGGAAAAAGTCAAAGAAGGAAATAAGGGCACATTGTTAAATGGGGGTGAAAAAATGTAAGATAAATGGGTGAATAAACACACACTATCTAATAACTTTTAAGGGTAGGTAATTTAACCTTCACTGAAGATATCCAAAACATATTTATACATATCTACAATAACATTTAAAAAAGAATCTGACAGCAAAGTTGATATTAAAACATTATATCTTAACAAAAAAATAACAATTGCACCTGGTTGATAAGTTCATCCTATTTTATTGACTTAGTGATAATTATTTAATTATTGTGTTGTAGAATACTCCAGTCAGCTACCATCAGAAGGTGGAACATTCTATCATCCAGATACAATAGAGTCGGCCAAGCAGCACTATAAGCAATGTTGGCCTTCTATACTACATGCATTAACTATATGGCTGAAAGAGACAGAATTTACAAATAAAGATAAAGATGATGGCAATGAGAAAAATGTTCCAGCTAATATGAATGATGTAAATAAAGAAAGATTCTTCTTACTCCTAGGTAAAAATATATGATCACTGTTAAGTCATTATTACTTGTGGGATATCAATTTTCAGAGGATTTGTCATGACAATTTGGAGTACATACCTTACAAGCCTATTTTGTCGTGACTTTGTCCTCATTTTGATGTGGCATGTTGGATATGTGAGCCTGCTGAATGAGTAAAAGCAGATGTAGAGTATTCCTCAAAGAAAGAGCTAACCATTGACACAAATTTCAAAAGACATCTCCACCAATAGACAAGTTTCTATATAATATGTGAAGCTCTTTAGGGACGACATCAAAAGTTCAATGAAGGATAAAAAACTTAATTCACATAGTTTTTTCACTAACCCCACCCTTCTTCTTAACTTAATTCAATGAAGGATAAAAAACTTAATTCACATAGTTTTTTCACTGACCCCAACCTCCTCTTAACTTAATTTGGGAAAAATTGATTGGCCCATATAGATATATGTAAAAATCAATGTGGGATAACCACATCTTGCAGCAGTTCAACCCCAACCCCCAAACTATTTGAATTAAGTTTTTTATCTTACATTGATCTTTTGATGTCGTCCCTTACTGTCCTGAGTATAGAAAATGAAATAAACACTTTATAAGAGCATCAAATGAATCTAGCAGAGACTATGAGAGGTCTAGTTTGTGACTTTCTACCGGTACATAAACAACATTAAACTATAGTCGCCGTCAGCGGAAATTCGTAGCGGTTATCGGTAAAAATAATCTAAACTATCAATCGCGTTCACTCGAGATATAGTTTTACATTTCTTTCTTAAATCGCAAAAAGAAAAACCACTACTGACCTACCTTTTAAGTGATCACACTGTAATAATCCTGACCTTCACAATTTCAAGAATGTTTTCCATTGTAATTCCACCATCTTAGTTTCTATGAGGATCATTTGTTTACATATGACATTCGTCACTTACGCAGTTTCCTGAAATGTTCTTTTCATTGATGTGATAAAGTTACCCGCGCTTTATGCAAATTTTATGAAATTGAACTCCACGGAAACAACTCTGGTAAAAACAATGGCTGATTCCACCATTCAAAATCGTCTTGGAAAATGTGAAGGTCAGGAATATCACAGTGCAATCACATAAAAGGTAGGTCAGTAGTGGTTTTTCTTTTTGCGATTTATGAATGGAATGTGAAAAACTAAATCTCCAGTGAACGCAATTGATAGTTTTGATTGTTTTTACCGATAACCGCTACGAATTTCAGCTGACAGCGACTATAGTTTTTGCACTCAAATTTTACTCTTTAACACTTGTTAAATAAATAGTTGAATAACAAAAGGAATACAGAAGAATGTACAATAAAAAGATATTTTTGTTGAATGTAAATATATATTGATGAAAGATGAATAAATTATAAATAAATGTTATTTTCAGGTGTAACAATGGAAGCTTTAACCAATCATACAACAGTTATACCTGAACTGAACTTTATGTCGTTGTTAAAAGGATTACATGCAATGGTTGTCTCTGACTGGCCACGCAAATACATCGCTGAAGATCCAGTATTATCTGTAGAAATTCTTACTGTTATGCATCGGTGAGCATGCTAATACTGCAGTATTTGAGAATAATTGATGCACAAATGAATCTATAGACTTCCATTGGTTTTTTTATTTCACAAGAAAGTAAATCAGTTTTTTTCGAAAAATTCTGTTGTTATTTATTTACCCATCGCAAACTGCAAAGCAGGTCTAGTAATTGCTTGACTCATCAATTATTCCATTATTCTATCTGTCGGAAAGTCCTTTGGTCGAAGACATCTAAAAGAGTTTTCTTGTCATCTATGAGAGGGTAATGACTTTGTATTTGGTTTGCAGTTTGATAATGTTTAGATGAAACTTGTAGGCAGTGTTTAGATCTACCATGCTGCTGTTTTCTGCTTGTTGATAGTTTGAAATTTCCCAACAATACAAATCACATCCTGGTAGGTCTTGTTTCAATTCAGGCCATCACATGTTTCATGAAGTGTCTTTCTTCAAGCTAAAAAATGCTCTGACAAGGATAATCTTCTTTACTCAAAACAAAGAGTTTACATATTGAAAAGTTTCTGATATATATTATTATTTGTTTATTAATTCTTAGTTTTTTTGTTTACAGAACATTCCTAACCAGAGAAAATCTACAACTTCATTTAGTAGCTGCTGATGTAGTAAAACAAGTTATCCTTAGTTACACAGATTTCTTAGATTCACAGAAAATCTTTTATAAAGGTACAGTATATTGTGTCTGACTTGTGATAAGGGCTATTCCATTAAAATAGAAGGGCAGAAAGGCGGAAGGGAAGTTTGTTGCTCATTTATGTATTTTGTGTTCATTTGATGTATGTAAATTTACGAAGAAAGTACATTGGTTGTATGGGGATTTTGGAAATCCCTCTCTACTCATCTACCTCCATTTTAATGGAATAGCCCTAAGTAAGATCAACTGTTTCACTTTACAAGCTCTCTCCTGACAATCAACGTGGCAAACTGGAAATCAAAAAGCAATTGATTCTAATAAAGGAAAATTTTTCATCATTCTTATTACAAAACTGAATATTTAAAAATAAATTCCAATTTTTAACCGGATTTTTGTGACAAAAATGTCGGTTATTGAATTGGGGATGTACGGCGGGCGGGCGGCAATCAAATGTTGTCCGTGCATTAACTCATGAACCGTTCAACCAAAGCTTTTAAAATTTTAATATGTTGTTACTGACAACTTAATGAAGGTCAATTTTAATAATGGCGATTTTGACTTTTACCGTTCAGGAGTTATGGTTCTTGAAAGATTGAAAAATGGAGTTTCCAGTCGTGTCCGTGCATTTACGCATGAACTGTTCTACCAAAGCTTCCCAAATTTTAATATGTTGCTACTGATGACAAAATGGAGGTCAAGATTAATAATGACGATTTTGACTTTTACCGTTCAGGAGTTATGGTTCTTGAAAGATTGAAAAATGGAGTTTCCAGTCGTGTCCGTGCATTTACGCATGAACTGTTCTACCAAAGCTTCCCTAATTTTAATATGTTGTTACTGATGACAAAATAGAGGTCAAGTTCAATAATGACGATTTTGACTTTTACCGTTCAGGAGTTATGGTTCTTGAAAGATTGAAAAATGGTGTTTCCAGTCGTGTCCGTGCATTTTCTCATGAACTATTCAACCAAAGCTTTTAAAATTTTTATATGTTGTTACTGATGACAAAATAGAGGTCAAGTTCAATAATGACGATTTTGACTTTTACCGTTCAGGAGTTATGGTTCTTGAAAGATTGTAAAATGGCGTTTCCATTCACGTTGTTGCATTTACTCATGAACCATTCAATCTAAGCTTTTCAAATTTGATATTGACGATTTTCACTTTCACGATTCATCAGTAATGGTTCTTGTGATATTGCCAGGACACAAATAAATGTTAATAAATCCGGTTTGCTGTCGTTGTACAGCCTCTTGTTTAAATCATTTGCAGAAAACTAGCTTTTTTTAAATCAAATTTTATGCATTAATCAGATAAATTTTGTAACAATCATAGGGAAATAACTCCTTTATGAAGGTTTTAAATATTTTTGTCATTATTTAATTGTATGTTTTTAGAGAAAGAATCCCCTGTGAGTACCGAAAGTAGTACAGAGTCCATGGACACCACAGATAGTAACGTTACAGTTGGAGAAGGAGGGGAATCAGGGGAAATAGAACAAGGAAAATCTCTTGTCTTTGCTGCATTAGAGGCCTGTATGTGTGTCATATCAAAACACATCCCTGTTTTGAACCCCTCTGCTCCAACAACTGGTTTCCAGGCTCCTGCACGACGTTTGTCAGACGAGTGTTGTCAGCTGATAGCTGCAGTAGTATCTGTACTAGGAGATCTGCCCAGTCTGTGTTCACCTGCAGGTAAGTAATACAGCATACATAACTAGTCTTTAAGTTACAGCTTTTATTATTACAGTGGATAATTTCTTTTCTTTAGTAACAATTTTGGTGGATTACGGAAACGTTTAATATCGTGGATACTTAGTTTCATAGTTTATTAAAGTTTGCTTTCAAGCTCGTATGAAGATTTTAATTCATGGAAAGCTTTGAATTTGTGGTTGACCTATACCTACAAAATCCACAAATAAAAATGAATCCAGAGTTTGCAGCTAATTAAAAAGGTACACATTGACCTCTCAGCACAGAAATTTGTTATGTTTTAAAAATGCATACGTAATGATTCTCTTTTAAGTCTTTCAAATAAAAACTACTCTTCATTTGATCGTAATGCAGAAATTTTATTATAACAGATAAAAGAAAAGAAACTTATTTAAAGGTATATTAGAAAACCTTTTAAAACACTTAAATACTATCTGTCTTTATTATTCCAGGTAGTACAAATGTCCTGCCTACAGTTTTGTATTTGATTACGGGTGTGTTACGAGAAATGTCTTCCAAGTCAGCCGAGAGGAAATCACCTGCTGTTGTTACCTCATGTTTATGCACGCTGAAATCACTTTGTACCTCATCATTCCTCTCTGACGATACTATCTCCGGCCGATGGTCACAGTTATTACAGAGTGCTCTCAAAACTGTTCTCAATAGTGCTAACCAAAGTAAGTCCATTTCTCCTTCAGTTTTTTACCTCACTTTGATCAAGATTTTGCATCCTCCGTTGTCTGTTTTTGAGAGCAAACATTTTTATACGACCGCAAAAATTTTAATTTTTTGGTCGTATATTGCTATCACGTTGGCGTCGTCGTCGTCGTCTGCGTCGTCGTCGTCGTCGTCCGAATACTTTTAGTTTTCGCACTCTAACTTTAGTAAAAGTGAATAGAAATCTATGAAATTTTAACACAAGGTTTATGACCACAAAAGGAAGGTTGGGATTGATTTTGGGAGTTTTGGTCCCAATATTTTAGGAATTAGGGGCCAAAAAGAGCCCAAATAAGCATTTTCTTGGTTTTCGCACTATAACTTTAGTTTAAGTGAATAGAAATCTATGAAATTTTGACACAAGGTTTATGACCACAAAAGGAAGGTTGGGATTGATTTTGGGAGTTTTGGTTCCAACAGTTTAGGAATTAAGGGCCAAAAAAGGGCCCAAATAAGCATTATTCTTGGTTTTTCGCACAATAACTTTAGTATAAGTAAATAGAAATCTATGAAATTTAAACACAAGGTTTATGACCATAAAAGGAAGGTTGGGTTTGATTTTGGGAGTTTTGGTCCCAACAGTTTAGGAATAAGGGGCCCAAAGGGTCCAAAATTGAACTTTGTGTGATTTCATCAAAAATTGAATAATTGGGGTTCTTTGATATGCCGAATCTAACTATGTATGTAGATTCTTAATTTTTGGTCCCGTTTTCAAATTGGTCTACATTAAGGTCCAAAGGGTCCAAAATTAAACTTAGAGTTTGATTTTAACAAAAAATGAATCTTTGGGGTTCTTTGATATGCTGAATTTAAAAATGTACTTAGATTTTTAATTATTGGCCTAGTTTTCAAGTTGGTCCAAATGGGGGTCCAAAATTAAACTTTGTTTGATTTCATCAAAAATTGAATAAATGGGTTCTTTGATATGCCAAATCTAACTGTGTATGTAGATTCTTAATTTTTGGTCCAGTTTTCAAATTGGTCTACATTAACATGATTAAGGTCAAAAGGGTCCAAAATTAAACTAAGTTTGATTTTAACAAAAATTAAATTCTTGGGCTTATTTGATATGCTTTATCTAAACATGTACTTTGATTTTTGATTATGGGCCCAGTTTTCAAGTTGGTCCAAATCAGGATTCCATATCAAGTATTGTGCAATAGCAAGAAATTTTCAATTGCACAGTATTGCACAATAGCAAGAAATATCTAATTGCACAATATTGTGCAATAGCAATTAATTTTCAATTGGAGTTATCTTTCTTTGTATAGAATAGTAGTTGATAATATATGTTGGAAATTTGACAGACATGACTATGATGTCATTTTCTATTTTTATTTGCCAATAACTTTATGTAAATAACTTCATTGGAAATTTGCCAATATAAAATGTTGCTGATGAAGCTTTTTTTCCTTATCTTATCTAAAATGTTTTTAGATAATGTATGTTGGACATTTGCCAGACATGACTATGATGTCATTTTCTATTTTTATTTGCCAATAACTTTATGTAACTAACTTCATTGGAAATTTGCCAATATTAAATGTTGCTGATGAAGTTTTTTTTATTGTTTTATACAATAAACAATGTATATTCACTTTTACTACCAACCAATCTTTACCATTCAGTGATAACAAGCACTTTATTTTACATTTTAATATATTATGATGTATTTAAAAGAGTAGTTATTGTTGCAAACTCCATTAGAAATTTGAATTGATATCAGTTTTGGAAAAAGGGAAACGGGGATGTGAAAAAAAAGGGGGGGGGGGGGTTGAGGGTGTTAATGCACTCAGAAGGACATCAATAAGTTTTAATACTTTAATAATTATTAGCACATGTTACACAATTCACCATTAACAGGAAGAGGATAACTTCAACAGGAAACCAGTTAGTGTTCAAACATAATATTGAGTTATCTCTCTTTATATAGTCCAAATGACATTAGATTAACATTCCCTCTACTTTCTTTTGTTTTATACAATTACAAGATCTTCACAGGGTTTAGACTACCCTCAGATCTTAGGGGATTATTCTGCCCCGTTAGAAAACATAAAAGTTGCTAAATCAAAATTACAAGATCGTCACAGGGTTTAGACTACCCTCAGATCTAGGGGATTATTCTGCCCCATGTGACAAACATAAAATGATAAAATGTTAGGAGTTATTTCACAATTTTAAACAAAGTCCTTCAACATTTTTCCTGTTTGAATAACTTGCAAAAGTTCATAAGATGAAGCTCCAAACTTTGTCATGCAGTTTGCTAATTGTTTGTCTCCTGGACACCATTTAATATTATCTACTTCTTTTGATGCCAATGATTCAGCTATTGCTGCAATGTCAATTCTTAAACGCTTGTCATCTACAAGTTTAGTCGAATAAACAGCTTCAACTACACTTTTATTGTCAATGTAAGCTTCAATTGGTATAGTCTTATGTTTTAATCCTAAAATGTCTTCAATTATTCGACGGTGATAAAAACTAGACTCTAACCCATCTTGTAAGCTTAAGGCTTCTGCTGCAATTGTTGATCTTACTACACGTTTGATTTTGTTTGCTTGCCAACTTATAGGACAGCTATTACTGTCATTATCAACTATCCAAATTACATGAGACTCTGTACTTCCAGTTCCATTACTAATATTTCCCAGAGCGGCGTCTGTTAAAACGATAATTTTCCATTCTTTTATATCTTTATTCATTTTTGGAAATGAAACTATTGATTTAATTTCCTTTAGTCTATTACTTGCTTTGATTGCTCTTATCAAATGTGCCACTGTCCCTTCTTTCAGTTTAGTACTCATGTCTATCATTTCAAAAGCCATATCAGGTCTTGAAACTTGAACAGCCCAATTTATTTGGCCAATTAACTTCCTGTACAAGGTTTGCTCACTTGTATTAAGTAAATCCTGTTTCATAGCAGCTCTTGATGGTTCTATAGTTGTATTATCTATTTTCTCCATATATGCAGAATGATCCAGAATTATGCCTTTTTTGTCCTGATGAATTTGAAATCCTACATATGAAAATGTTTTCTCTTCAATTTTTCCAGCAACAAATCTTGTCCGCAGTTTTCTCATAACTTCCTCAAAATTTTCATCCCCAGAATGAAGAAAGTCATCTACATGACAACAAATTATTCCACTTAAACGTTGGTCAGTATGTTTGACAAACACTGCCGGGTCCAGATTACATTGTTTACATCCCAAACTTAGAAGCTCTTCCCTTACACTTAAATAGAATTGTCTAGCTCCATCTTTAAGTCCATACAAACAGTGCTTTAATCTCCATATTTTTCCTTTCTCAGAATTGCTTTCTTTTGGGGGCTTCAGAAAAACATCTCTATCTAATAACTTCCCTTGAAGAAAAGCTGACTTTATATCCGTTGTTTTAACGATCCAATTCATGCTAGCAGTAATTGAAAGGAATATTTTAATCATTCCTTTTCCTACTGTTGGACTGTCTCTTTGCATAGAAAATTCTTCTTCAAAACCTCGCACAACAAGTCTTGCTTTTGTTTGATTATCTTTCGTTGTAATAACCCATCTTGTAGAAAGAACATTCTGACCTATGTCATCACATTCTTCATAAGTGTCAAAATTATGGAGTTTTGAAAGTTCTGTTTGTTTAGCAATTTCCTCATCATTTAAAAAGGAACTCTTTGTCATATTTACACCAATTTCATTCTCATCACTGTCACCTGTGACCTTTTACCACTCAACTTTATCTAAATCTACACTTTTCTTATCTTCATCAACATCATCTTGAACATTATACCAATGTTTATTTTTCCCAGTTGTTTTTCCTGCTTTACTTAGTACAGTAGCTTTAGTCCATGTGTTCGAATTAGGAAGTTTGTACTGAATTTTGTCATTTTCTTTTAGATTAGGGATTATTTTAGCCTGAATGTTCTCCATCTGAGGAATTGTTTCTTTTGATGTTGATAATAACTCAGAAAAACAATTCTTCTTTTCTTTACGGGAAACTTCATTATTTTTATTGGTATATCTAGTTTCATGAATGCCTGTTTCATTTGTATCAGGTGTTTTAATATTGTCATATTGTTCTCGAAAATTAATATCTTTAGTTTTAGTTAATCTGTTTGGTGAAACCCTCACAAATACTCCTCCATGTCGAACAAAAATTACTTTTCCATCCTGGAAAACTACTTTTCCCGGTCCTAGCCAGCGATCTTTTCCCTCTCGCTTATAAAAAACGCTGTCACCGTGATTAAATATCTGCTCTGATGCTCTTATTTTGCCACGTAGTGCTCGTCTAATGCGTTCATCAGATTCTGATTGAATGTAAGCTTTTCGAGAATCATGTAAAATATTCAAATGTTTTGCAAATTCTTCACTTGAAGTTCTTCCTTCTAAAGCGGGCAAAGTGTCTTTCAAAATGTTCGGAAGGTTAGGATTAAGTCCAAAAACAAGTTGATGACTACTGAAACCATTCCACATCTGTAAAGAATTTCTTGCCATATTTGCCCAACAAAGAAGGCTCTGATTATTCACCTGTCTATAATCTGCTTCTAGCTTCATAAGCATAGTATCAGTAATTGCATGGACTCTCTCACATAGTCCGTTTTGGAAAGGACTTTCACCAGCTGTGGTATAAACTTTAACATTTAGTATTGATGCAACCTCTCTCATTTCATCTGAGCTGAACTCACCGCCATTATCTGTTAATATAGTTCCCATAACACCAAATATTCCGATCCAATTAGTCATCATTTTCTCAATAACACCTGTTGTCTTTTTCCTATCAATAAAAACAGATACAGTGTACCGTGACCACATGTCGATCATGTGCAAAATCCACCGTCCATTCCATTGTTTTAGGTCCATTGCCACTTTTTCATTAAATTGAGATGCCATAGGTAGGGACACTACTGGTCTTGGTGGGGTTTTTGCATATCGCTTACAAATTTCACATTGTTCCTCTATAGTCAACAATTCTTGTTCATATTCCTCTTTCCATACCCCAGCATCTTTCAAAAGGGCAATTAAACGCTTCATTGGTGGGTGTGCAAATTGTCTGTGCAACTTCAGTAAGGTTGCATATCTCTTTTTCGAGTCTAACTCTTCAAGTCTCACAGCACATACATCTGCGACTGGAATTTCTTCAGTTTTATCTATTGGAATGCAGTAGTGGCCTGATGAAGTTAAATTCAATGATATATGTTGACCAAATATCTCTGCAGTATCATTTTCCAGGTCCATTTTCACACCTGCCTTTTTCATTGCTGTTCGAGACAATAAAAGTGGTATGTCCGAATCTACAACATCAGTTTTTATTGTGACATCTTTACCTGCGATAACTGCTGGCAGACTATACTCTCCAATTGATTTTAACCGTGTTCCACCTCCAAATTTAAATACCTTGTTGCCATCCTCCTTAAAAATCTTCGCTTTATCTGTTTCATTTAAAGAGTCAACATAACTTCTCATCCATAATTGTCCACAAACCGTGCTACTACATGCACTATCAAGAACAGCACAGTTTCGTGCATCTATCCCAAGACGAGTGATATCCTCACGCACATTCCCTGTAAACATGACTACTTCTTCTTCCTCTGTTATATTTACTCTCTCCTGCATATTCTCCCAGCTATGTGGACAGTTTGCCATCATATGTCGAAAAGATCCACAAGAACTACATGTCAATAATGTGCCGTCTGAACCTTTTGGATTTATACTCTTCTTTACTGTAGAGCTGCCTCCTTTTGTCCAATTTGTTTGTCCACCCCGTTGACTTTTATTAAATCCTCTATAAAAATTGCCTCTACCTCTTGAAAAGTCCCCCTTACCATTATATTGAAATGGTTTTTGTCTATTTCTAGAATACCCTGCTGCCATGAGGGCTTCTTCATTCTCAGCCAAAAAAGCAGGTTCAAGTTTAATGCTACTTATTGAGGCAGAAATTTTGTCCGAATCACACATTTCACCCTTAAATTTCTTTAGAGATCTCTTTGCTTCATCATACAATGTTGGTTTGTTTTCATAATTCATGCCTGTAAGGACTAACATTTTTTCTTCTTTTGTAATTTTTGCTCTTCTCAGTAATTTAAATGCCAATATTTCAGAGGGCAACTTCATGTTTTTCTTTTCGATTTTTCGATATTTAGCATCAAATGTTTCTACATAATCTTGAATTGATTGATTAGGACCCCTTTGAAAATCTTCAAAATCTTCGAATTTTGCAAGACTGTCAGCTAAATCATCTTTTGCAAGATGCTTGTCCATAAAAGTAATTAGTGTGGTCAAACCTGTGTCTTCCTTTAAATCATCTAAACTTATCTGATCAAACACTTTTTCTCTTATTTTTGATTCATCATCTTCAGGAAGGGATAAGGCAATTACAACACCCTGTTTTTTCTTATCTAAATCAGTTATTTCTTTCCAGGCCAAAAGATCTTGCTTGTAAAGTTCGTATGATTTCAGTTTTGCATTGTAATTGGGGGGGTTTATTTTTGTTGACATTTTGTCCACCTTTGAATTTTCTCTCCACTTTAAACTCTTTTATTATACACTCTGATGTCTTTTCTTTTCCACCACGCTCTGTTACCATTTGTTAATGCACTCAGAAGGACATCAATAAGTTTTAATACTTTAATAATTATTAGCACATGTTACACAATTCACCATTAACAGGAAGAGGATAACTTCAACAGGAAACCAGTTAGTGTTCAAACATAATATTGAGTTATCTCTCTTTATATAGTCCAAATGACATTAGATTAACAGAGGGGGGTTAAATTTTTCTCATTTCAGATTTCATAAATAAAAAGAAAATTTCTTCAAACATTTTTTTTAGAGGATTAATATTCAACAGCATAGTGAATTGCTCAAAGGCAAAAAAAAATTTTTAAGTTCATTAGACCACATTCATTCTGTGTCAGAAACCTATGCTGTGTCAACTATTTAATTTTAGATTTAAATAAGTTTGAAGAAGAAATCTTTAATTGATTTGTAAAATCTTGACATTTGTTTTGTGTAAAAAAACCCATGTAATGTCAAAAATTTGATCACAATCCAAATTCAGAGCTGTATCACGCTTGAATGTTTTGTCCATACTTGCCCCAACTGTTCAGGGTTCGACCTCTGCGGTCGTATAAAGCTGCGCCCTGCGGAGCACCTGGTTTAGTATAAACTATATACACTTAAATCTGTTGTATGTTTTCATCTTTTAATTATTTATTGAATGTCTTTTGAATTCTGAAATTGGTGTGGCTTAAAAAAATAGGCAGCTGATTTTTATAATAAAATTGAGAATTGAAATGAGGAATGGGTAAAAAAAACAACAACCCAACCAAAGAGCAGATAACAGACAAAGGCCATCAATGGGTCTTCAATGCAGCGAGAAAATCCCACACATTAAAATGAGAGAATACGTAAAGGACTGAAGATCAATGGCAAAAACTGTTCTTAGTTTTGTGTGACATTCTTTTTTTCCTGGAAAAAAAAAAACACAAATAAAAGAAGATTTATGCGTATGTTGTTTGTTATAAATCTTCAAACTCAGCTTTAGTTGATTCTATTGAAGCGCATATAATACTGTAAGTAAACTAATTATTTTGTTTCATGATGTACATGTATGTAATGTTATCCTCTATCTTATATACTGCAGTTCTTATTGGATTTGGTTTAAAATTAATGGCTAAAAAATCCTAACCCTATTTTTCATCTTTTACAGCTGAAGAGAAACCAGCCATGGATGATGTGACTTTATTAGGAACTGTTACAATATTTTTATTATATGCACCTCCAGAAATTGTTGACTGTATGGATATCAGGAATCAATGTCTTGATATGTTTCTAAACACCTGGGCCTCACATATATATGAGGTATGCATACTTATTCTTCTCATCTATGTGGGGTAAATTAGGAATCATAATATTGGACTTAGAGTTTAAATATAATTCTGCATTAATTGTAACTTTTATTTATAAATAAGGAGGTGTTGTAGTATTGCCAATGAGGCAACTTTCTACCAGAGACCAAATGACATAAATACTACCAACTTTAGGTCATTGGGCAGCCTTCAACAATAAGCAAAACAAGTAAATTTTGGTTTTATTAAATACCCCATACCATCTAGTTTTATCAAAAGGAAGACTCATGTTGGTGTACTAAATGGTATTGGTTCTACTTCTAGTAAGTAATTTTGATGGTAATTATTTATTTGCAACCAGGGTTTTTGGTTATTATCTTGAATATTATTATAGATAGAGATAAACTATAAACAGCAATAATGTTCACCAAAGTAAGATTTACAAATAAGTCAACATGACTGAAATGGTCAGTTGACCCCTTTAGGAATTATTGCCCTTTATAGTCAATTTTTAACCATTTTTCGTAAATCTTAGTAATCTTTTACAAAAATCTTCTCCTCTGAAACTACTTGGCCAAATTAATCCAAACTTGGTCACAATCATCTTTTGGGTTAGTAGTTTGAAAAATGTGTCCAGTGCCCCGCCTAACCAACCAAGATGTCCGCCATGGCTAAAAATAGAACATAGGGGTAAAATGCAGTTTTTGGCTTATAACTCAAAAACCAAAGCATTTAGAGCAAATCTGACATGGGGTAAAATTGTTTATCAGGTCAACATTTATCTGCTCTGAAATGTTTAGATGAATCGGACAACCCGTTGTTGGGTTGCTGACCCTGAATTGTTAGTTTTAAGAAAATTTTGCTGTTTTTGGTCATTATCTTGAATATTATTATTGATAGAGATAAACTGTAAACAACAATAATGTTCAGCAAAGTAAGATTTACAAATAAGTCAACATGACCGAAATGGTCAATTGACCCCCTTAGGAGTTATTGTTCTGTATAGTCAATTTTTAACAATTTTCATAAAATTTGTAAATTTTTACTAACATTTTCCACTGAAACTAATGGGCCAAGTTCATTATAGATAGAGATAATTTTAAGCAGCAAGAATGTTCAGTAAAGTAAGATGTACAAACACATCACCATCACCAAAACACAATTTTGTCATGAATTCATCTGCTTCCTTTAATATTCACATAGACCAAGGTGAGCGACACAGGCTCTTTAGAGCCTCTAGTTTTTGAGTTTCTAGGACTTTAACTGATCAGACAATACTCGGAATTCACCTTGACCTTATTAAGATTTGGACAGAAAATCGATAATCAGCTGATTGCATTTGATAGCTATCGACATCAAAAGATTAATGAATAAAGGTGTTGAATGAATTGTTAGACAAAATGATATGATTAAATGGCTTCCACTAAATGTCACATACAGAATTTATTTACCACTTTGCGAGGCACGTGTTTGAAGCAAACTTTTGACGTCTCCTCTCCTCTTAAAGATAGCTCAGAAAAGAAAGATGTTGTGACGAAAAATGTTCAAAAGCAAGAAAATTTCTGATTTAAAACTTTAATTATCCTTTGACTTTAATATACGCAATTGATTAGGAAGACTTCTTTAAAGTCGTTTGAGTGACACACGTGTTTCAAGCATAGTTTTACGTCTCACCTTTTTCATTTAAGATGGTCATTTATTCATTAAAATGTAGACTCTAAAATACGTTTGAGAGAATAGTCATAGAAACAATGGGGCAAAATCATCTAATTTAAGGGAGGTGGGTGGTAGATAAAAGGTAAATTTTAAACGAAAAATATATTTATGTTACTTGGGGAAAAATAAATTGTTTTGGCGAAAGAGTTGGCAAAAAAAATAATTGACCCAGGGGAAACCCTGTTTGCAACAATTATGTCAAATGTACAGAAAAAATGAAAAATATCTTTACATTGATATTCTTCTTGTTCACTTACAATTCTTTTTATTTTTAGATTCAACTCAAAAGTATCCAGATGTTTACTTCAGTAATACAACATTTAGGTAAAGAGCGTGCTGGTGGCTTCATTAAAGGTTTCGCTCCAAAGTTGGCGGAATATTTGTTACGTGTTAAAGACAATGTAGCTGTTGTGGATGATGAATTAAATATTGTTATAGCATCATTGGGTGCGTTTGAATCATTAGTGCCATTAGCTGATGATGATAAAAGTAAGTTATATTTCATCACATCTTTATTATTATAGCATCATTGGGTGCGTTTGAATCATAAGTGTCATTAGCTGATGATGATAAAAGTAAGTGGATGATGAATTAAATATTATAGCATCATTGGGTGCGTTTGAATCATAAGTCATTAGCTGATGATGATAAAAGTAAGTGGATGATGAATTAAATATTATAGCATCATTGGGTGCGTTTGAATCATATAATGCCATTAGCTGATGATGATAAAAGTAAGTGGATGATGAATTAAATATTATTTTAGCATCATTGGGTGCATTTGAATCATTAGTGCCATTAGCTGATGATGATAAAAGTAAGTCAATAATTCCTCACCTACTTTAGGACTATTCCATTACAGTGGAGGGGGAGGTTTGGAAGGGACTTTCAAATTCTTGCCACTACCAACATTCTTTCTTCCAAACAATGACCAAAATTTTAATAATCAAATCTCTTCTCTAACCTCTAAGGGGAAAAGGACCTTTATCTGGACTCCGGGATCGGGTGTTTTTAAGCTTGGGTTTTTGGATTGGCCCTTTCAGGATGTGAGAATTTTCTTTTTCAATTTCGGGATGTCTGGATTTATATTTATTTAAATTTCAGGACGTCGGGATTTCGTGATTTTAAGCCCAATATAATTGGGTTTGTATTGTTGATAAGTTTTCTTTCATATGTTTGAACATTTATTTAGGTATTGTTGATGAATACGTAAAGATAAATTAAAAAATTAAAAAAACATGGGTTTAGTTCTTTGATGAAGTTAAATAAATAAAGTATTTAAAGTTAATCTTTATCTTTAGGTAAAGATTGCATAAAATGCAATCAGAACCTAATGGGACTGACTTGATATTTGAATCTTCCAAGACTTATCACTATCTTTTTGATACACAAAAATATAGTACATTGATCATAACATTCTATCCATCTTATCCATGAACATTTCCAGAAATGTATGGATGTAATATATGATCAGATATTCAAGGCACAAAATGATGTTACACTTGTCAAGAAAATTACATACCTTTTGCAAGGTGCAGGAATTTAATATCTGCTCTAAAATGATATATGATGTCATTGTTAAATCATCTCAATTTTTTTTTCAGAATTAACAGTGCTGACTATATTTATTCCTATTCTTGTTTCATTTCTATTGGATGATTTTGACAGTGCATCTACAGCTAGGGGAACACTCCATGAAGATTCATTACAACGATTGATGAAAATAGGACCACAATATCCAACGGAATTCCGTACAATTATGGCAGGACAATCCATTCTTAAATCAAAACTTGAAAGTGCTATAAAACTCAGTCAGACTGCCAAAAAGATAGCTGTATCAAAATCTAATTCACATGACCTTAAGGCTACCAATGTACCTATTAAACCAAGGATTACGTTAAAGACAAATTTTGGCAATTATACAGGTTAAAGACTACACAGTAGATCATCATTTGTATACCACTGAATCCCGTCTGCATGGTTAGCCACTAGTCTGATGCCCAAGACTAATAAATATTGATTTGGACTAGTGAAAATTTTCAAAATTTTATATAGTCATATAGGGACAAATTTTGATATTTAGTTTCCGGACTAGTAGATGAAAAAAGTTCTGTGCAGACTGCTTGAATTGATAACTATTGTCATCTTTTGATTAAACAGAAGTTTAGGTTAGTTGATATTAGTGCATTCTGGGTAATATTTTCTCAAGCATTCACCAAATAGTTGATAATTTCAAAGGCAACACATGTTTTGCAATTTAACTAAAGTTAATCCATTATCTGATGCAAGTTTAATAATGTTACAATGTAAACAATGATAATTGGATAATTAACCAAATTTTTGTTGAAAATAGTCATTTAATTTAAAACACATGTTGGGCAATAAAGTTTTAACTGGGCATGCAGTGTCAGTTTACAGTTCCTTATTTATCAGGCATTAAGAGAACACCATTTATATTCAAGTCTTCTTTGAACTGGTTTCTTTTACCTGTTTTTATTTTAGCATAGTGGGTTCTGATCAAAAGTTGTGCAATGTCTTTGCAGCATTCTTTATTTTTTTTTTTAAATCCATATAAATAAATTTATTAGTTCTAAATGTAATCAGAACAAATTCAATATCTGTGATATGTAAAAATATTTTTATATATGTGTAAATATGGATTAAAAAGACTATATATATATATAAATGTACATAAGTATTTATAGAGTGTACATAAGTATTTATAGATTGGTATTAACTATTGTAACAACAGATTGTCAGTGGCTGATCCAGGGGGAGGGTTCCGGGGGTTGGAAACCCCTTTTTTTCTTAAACGATCAAAGCATTTGAATGGGGACATATAGTTGGAACCCCCCCTTTGTCTTGGTTTGGGAACCCCCCTTTTTAAAATGGCTGGATTCGCACCTGATTGTCATACTAAGGATTTATGTACATATGAATTAGGTGCTGTTACTAAGAATGAAGTTGTTGTTTTCTGTCACAATGTTACAATATATGTAACTTTGTTAAAGTATTCAGTGTTTTGTCCTGTTATTGCATATCATTGGACAATGGTGGTGTCTGTTTTTGAATGTCTTTTGGTTTTTGAGTCTCTTTGGCATCACCTCCCCCCTTTTTATTTATTCAGCATTTATTTTATCACTAACTCTGAAATTGTCTTACACTTGGCATTAAAGATTTATAAAGTTGATATGAGATGTCATTTAAATGATTTTTATGCCCCATTTATGGGCATTATGTTTTCTGATCTGTGCGTCCGTTCGGTCTGTCCCACTTCAGGTTAAAGTTTTTGGTCGATGTAGTTTATGATGAAGTTGAAGTCCAATCAACTTGAAACTTAGTACACATGTTCCCTATGATATGATCTTTCTAATTTAAATTCCAAATTAGAGTTTTTACACCAATTTCATGGTACACTTAATATAGAAAATGATAGTTCGAGTGGGGCATCTGTGTAATATGGACACATTCTTGTTAACAGTGTTATCTTATATGAAACTCGCATTGCAGGGAAAGAATAGGATCAGTGATAAAAAGAGCATTTTTGTACTATAGATTGGGCAATTAATATAAATCCTATAGGAAGCACTGTAAATTGTTTAGCTAGGGGAACTATCTCGCATGCATTTAAATCAAGTTATGCATACATTCTGTAATATGCAATTTCCAGTCATGCAGATAATCAAAACAAAATTCTTGCACAGAAAAATTTCAAACGGCATGAAAAGAAAATGGTAAAACTATTCTTTAAATCAATCTTGTCTGATTCTTATATATACAATTTTACCAGTGATTTGAACAAGTAGTTATAGTTTTCATAGTACATGAGGTACCAATTTATTTTTAGATAGGTTTTTGTAAATTAATATTGTTAACACTTGAAAGATTAATACTAACTAGTGATTCATTAAGACATTAAGAAATTTGTAGAGGTGTAATAAGATATTTATTGTATCTTATATAATTATAGCTCATGAAAGTCTTCCATTTCATATTTATAGCAGGCTATATGTGTGAAAGCTTTAAATGTTTTTGGTATATAGTGCTATCATTATAAAAATGTGAAAATAAGTTGATAATTTAAGTGTGCTACGATTGGTTGTATGAATAAATGATGTGTGGAATTGAGTACAAGAGAAATTAGTTGTTGACATATTTGTTTCATCAAAATTATTTTGAAAAATGAATTCTTTAATTTTTGTTTGTTACTGTTTATTGGCTAATATTGAGATGACTTTATTTCTTTAAATACCTAAGATTTTTTCTTTATATTTCAATCATAGTTAAAATCAATTATGATTTTTTTTTTCTCATCTAAAATATATTTGCATATTTAATATGCAGAATTAGAGTTATGACCCCAATTTCATAGAAAGTGATAGTGCCAATGGGGCATCCGTGTACTATGGACACATTCTTGTTTGGTAATGTTTCACATCTATTTACCTCAAGGTCATTTATTTTTTTTGAAATAACCAGAGAAATATTTTTTTATTAGATATACAAGAAGCACACTATTTATCTTTTTTTTTTACCTTAATTTTGATGTGTTACCTGTCCAAGAATATCAATGTTGACAAACATTATGAGGGACTGAACCACACATAAAACTATTTTGATCCTATTTCTTCGTTATTCACAAATATACCTGAATTGTTAAAGGATATAAAACTGTGTTGACTTGTGTATAGTATTTTTCTTGAATATAATTATTATAAAATTTATGTAAAAATTATTAGTTTACTATTTGCTTATGTAACATTGTAACATAACATGGGCTGAGCTCATTGCTATTATCATATCATAAATGTATTTGTCATAATTGTCCAAGACAGTATCATTAATAAATCTATGCTACAAGCTGTATTTGATTTGTGTTTTTATCTCACCTTGAAACACCTGTATTACATCATGTTACAATATATTCTAATTGATTAAATATTTTGGTGAAAAAAGAGTTAACAGTAGATGAACAGCATCTATGTTTTCCTTTGAATCAAAACAATACATTAAAGTTAGACCAGTTGTTGTTACTGTTGTGTATGTACTTAAACAAATACAACTTCTACGAAAGATTAGCATTAACAAATGATAACATAGTGTACCAATTTGATATGATTTAGGCGTTGCCTAAAAGGAAAAGAAAAACAGTATTGTGCATATTCGGACGCCCACAGGTAAAAGACAGAAATCCAAAAGTCAAAGACACCAAAATCAAAACAGACACCCACAGGTCAAAGACAAGAAAACAGATCAAAGACACTAAACTCAAAACAGACACCAACAGATCAAAGACACCATAATCAAAACAGACACCAACAGGTCAAAGACACCAAAATCAAAAGACACAAACAGATCAAAGACACAAAAATCAAAACAGACACCAACAGGTCAAAGATACTAAAATCAAAGCAGACACCAACAGATCAAAGACACAAAAATCAAAACAGACACCAACAGGTCAAAGATACTAAAATCAAAACAGACACCAACAGATCAAAGACACCAAAATCAAAACAGACACCAACAGATCAAAGACACCAAAATCAAAACAGACACCAACAGGTCAAAGACACCAAAATCAAAACAGACACCAACAGGTCAAAGACACCATAATCAAAACAGACACCAACAGGTCAAATACCAAAATCAAAACAGACACCAGCAGGTTAAAGAGACCAAAATCAAAACAGACACCAAAACCAAAACAGACACCAACAGGTCAAATACCAAAATCAAAACAGACACTAACAGGTTAAAGAGACCAAAATCAAAACAGACACAACAGGTCAAAGACACCAAAATCAAAACAGACACCAACAGATCAAAGACACTTAACTCAAAACAGACACCAACAGATCAAAGATACTAAAATCAAAACAGACACCAACAGGTCAGAGACATCAAAATCAAAACAGACACCAACAGGTCAAAGACACCAAAATCAAAACAGACACCAACAGGTCAAAGACACCATAATTAAAACAGACACCAACAGGTCAAATACCAAAGTCAAAACAGACACCAACAGGTTCAAGAGACCAAAATCAAAACAGACACAACATGTCAAAGACACCAAAATCAAAACAGACACCAAAAGGTCAAATACCAAAATCAAAACAGACACCAACAGGTTAAAGAGACCAAAATCAAAACAGACACAACAGGTCAAAGACACCAAAATCAAAACAGACACCAACAGATCAAAGACACTTAACTCGAAACAGACACCAACAGATAAAAAACACCAAAATCAAAACAGACACCAACAGGTCAAAGACACCATAATCATAACAGACACTAACAGGTCAAAGACACCATAATCAAAACAGACACCAACAGGTTAAAGAGACCAAAATCAAAACAGACACCAACAGGTCAAATACCATAATCAAAACAGACACCACAGGTCAAAGACACCAAAATCAAAACAGACACCACAGGTCAGAGACATCAAATCAGAACAGACACTCACAGGTCAAAGACATTAAAATCAGAACAGACACCCACAGGTCAAAGACAGGTTTCTACAATTCAAAGACACTAAAATCAAAACAGCCGTCCACAGTCCAAAGAAAAACATCCATAATTCAAAGACACTAAAATCAAAACAGACATCCACAGTTCAAAGACAAAATAAATCAAAACAAACATCCACAGGTCAAAGACACTAAAATCAAAACAGACACCCACAGGTCAAAGACAGACATCCATAATTCAAAGACACTAAAATCAAAACAGACATCCATAGATTAAAGACACCAAAATCTAAACAGACATCTACAGGCCCAAGACACTAAAACTAAAACAGATACCCGCAGGTCAAAGACAGATATCCACACAATTCAAAGACCAAAATCAAAACAGACAGCAATATTAAAAAACACATCAACAGGTCAAAGACAGACATCCATTATTCAAAGACACTAATATCAAAACAGACACATACAGGTCAAAAACACCAAAATTAAAACAGACACCCACAGGTCAAAGACACCAAAATCAAAACAGTCACTCACAGGTCAAAGACAAACATCCATTATTCAAAGACACTTAAATCAAAACAGACATCCACAGATCAAAGACAACAAAATCAAAACAGACCCCCACAGGTCAAAGACAGACATTCATTATTCAAAGACACTAATATCAAAACAGACATCCATAGATCAAAGACACCAAAATTGAAATAGACACCCACAGGTCAAAGACACCAAAATCAAAACAGACACTCACAGGTCAAAGACAGACATTCACAATTCAAAGACACTAAAATCAAAACAGACACCCACAGGTCTAAGACAGACATCCATAATTCAAAGGTACCAAAATCAAAACAGACATTCATAGATTAAAGACACCAAAATCAAAACAGACATTCACAGGCCAAAGACTAAAACTAAAACAGACATCAAAATTAAAACAGATACCTACAGTTCAAAGACAGATATCCACACAATTCAAAGAAACCAAAATCAAAACAGACACCCACAGGTCAAAGACAGACATTCAAAATTCAAAGACATTAAAATCAAAACAGCAATCCATAGATCAAAGACACCAAAATCAAAACAGACAACCACAGGTCAAAGACGCCAAAATCAAAACAGACCCCAACAGGTCAAAGAAAGATACCACAATTAAAAGACACTAAAGTCAAAACAGACACCCACAGGTCAAAGACACCAAAATTAAAACAGATACCCACAGGTCAAAGACAGATATTTAAAGACACCAAAATTAAAACAGACACCCACAGGTCAAAGAAAGATACCGCAATTAAAAGACACTAAAGTCTAAACAGACAACCACAGGTCAGAGACATCAAATCAGAACAGACAGCCACAAGTCAAGGACATCAAAATCAGAACAGACAGCCATAGGTCAAAGACGTCCAAATCAGAACAGACAGCCACAGGTCAAAGACATCAAAATCAGAACAGACAGCTATAGGTCAAAGACATTAGAACAGACAGCCATAGGTCAAAGACATCAGAACAGACAGTCATAGGTCAAAGACATCAGAACAGACAGTCATAGGTCAAAGACATCAGAACAGACAGCCATAGGTCAAAGACATCAGAACAGACAGCCATAGGTCAAAGACATCAGAACAGACAGCTATAGGTCAAAGACATCAGAACAGACAGCCATAGGTCAAAGACATCAGAACAGACAGCCATAGGTCAAAGACATCAGAACAGACAGTCATAGGTCAGACAGCCATAGGTCAAAGACATCAGAACAGACAGCCATAGGTCAAAGACATCAGAACAGACAGTCATAGGTCAAAGACATCAGAACAGACAGTCATAGGTCAAAGACATCAGAACAGACAGCCATAGGTCAAAGACATCAAAATCAGAACAGACATAAAAAGGTCAAAGACAGCAAAATTAGAATAGACAACCATAGGTCAAAGAAGTCAAAATTAGAATAGACATCCAAAGGTCAAAGACAGCAAAATCAAATCAAATATCAAAAGGTCAAAGACAGACATTCACAAGTCAGAGACACCAAAAATCAAATCAGACAACTACAGGTAAAGACAGACATCCACAATTCAAAGACACTAAGTTCAAAACAGACAACCATAGGTCCAAGACATCATAATCAGAACAGACACCAACAAGTCAGAAACATCAAAATCAGAACAGACACCGACAAGTCAGAGACATCCAAATAAAAAAAAAACAACCGTAGGTCAAACACACTAAATATAAACATGATTTTGCCGTCTTTGGACTGTGGGTTTCTATTTTAATTTTAGGGCCTTTGAGGTCTCTTTGACCTGTGTATGTCTGTGGTGATTTTGAGTCTTTTAGCTGTAGTTGTCTTTTAACTGTGGGTCTTTGACATTTTGGTATCTGCTTCGATTTTGTGTGTTTGCCCTGTGGATGTCTATTTTGATTGTGTTAAAGCATTGTTTAAGTTTGAAGAACAATGGTCAAGTCATCAATATGGCAAGCGTACTGGTCAAGTACACCAAAATTAAAACTGATATCCACAGGTCAGATACAACATATCAGAAAAGCCATTTGCTAGTCAACACACTAAAATAAAATCCGAAATCCAGAGGCAAAAACACCAAAATAAGAACAGACATCCAAAATTCTAAGACACCAAAATCAAAACAGAGTTCTGCAGGCCAGATACATCAACAACCACAACATACAAAGGTCAAACAGACATTCACAGGTCAAAGACATCAAAAACAGTACACATTCACAGGCCAAAGACTAAAATCAAAACAGACATTCACAGGCCAAAGACTAAAATCAAAACAGACATCCACAGGTCAAAGACATCAAATAGTACCAGGATTATAATTTGATACGCCAGACGCACGTTTCATCTACATAAGACTCATCAGTGACGCTCATATCAAAATAGTTATAAAGCCAAACAAGTACAAAGTTGAAGAGCATTGAGAATCCAAAATTCCAAAAAGTTGTGCCAAATACGGCTAAGGTAATCTATTCCTGGGACAAGAAAATCCTTAGTTTTTCAAAAAAATCAAAGTTTTTTAAACAGGAAATTTATAAAAATGACATTCATGTCAACACTGAAGTGCTGACTATACTGGGCTGGTGATACCCTCGGGGACTAAATGTCCACCAGAAGTGGCATCGACCCAGTTGTGTAAATAGTTATCAAAAACAGTACACATTCACAGGTCAAAGACACCAAAATCAAAACAGACACCCACAAATCAAGAAACCAGTCAGAAAAGACATCCACATGTCTAAGACAAACATCAACAAGTCAAATGGTGTCTTTGAACTTTAAATGTCTATTCTGATATTGGTACATGTATCTTTTTACAGTGGATGTCTGTTGTGATTTTGGCGTCTTTGACTTGTGAAAGTCTGTTCTGATTTTGGTGTCTTTGACCTATGAGTGTCTATTCTGATTTTGGTGTGTTTGACCTATGAATGTCTATTCTGATTTTGGTGTGTTTGACCTGTGGATGTCTGTTTTGATTTTGGTGTCTATGACTGGTGGGTGTCCATTCTTATTTTGGTCTTTCAGTCTGTTCTGATTTAAGTGTCTGATTTTAAAGGATTTCAAATCTCTTTGATAGAAGTATGATCAATGATATTTTTTGGCAGGTATTCAGAAGTCTTAAACTAACAAGAACCATATAGGTGAACATTTAAGATCATTGAAAACAAAACAGGGTAAAAACAGAGCAGCCAAATTATGGAAGGTCAGTTTTCCCTCTCAGACAATTCAAAATTAGTTGACTGTAGATTTCAATTAAAAGTTATGATGACACTTCATGCAACCTGTTAAAGATGTTAGTGCTGTTTCTAGTTTCTTCAGAGGCATCATTTAACCAACACCTGTTGATTTCTGTGAGTACCCGGGAGCACAACTAAGCAACGTGATTAACTTTTTGCATTGCAGTCAGAGGCGGATTTAGGGGGGGCAGGGGGCCTGGCCCCCCCCCCCCTTTTTGGAAAAAAAATTGGTTGCTTATATAGGGAATCACTGAAGTGTGACTCGAGCGGGCCCCCTCTTAGGTCAGTCAGTGGGCCCCCACTTATGAAAATTTCTGGATTCGCCACTGGCAGTCCAGGAATAGACAATCTTCTCTGCAGTCATGTATTGACCATGCTATCCAAATTATGTGCCATCTTCCATTTGATTGTTCAAGTTGGTGGCCATTGTCTTTGATTTTCCAACTTTGTCTATCATTGGTGATATACATGTAAACCTTTGATATGCATTTTCTAAACAATCTGGTCAGACTTGTATACAAGTGAGTGCTTTAGATACAAAATTTTAGACATATTGCTGACATAAAATTTTGATATACTGGTATATTCATTCGGTCCTACAAGAAAGGTAGACTTTAGAGCGATTACAATTAAATTTTCCATATAATTTAAATATTTCCAATGGGCATATCTCATTTAAAAATGTTTACTTGGAACTGATTTTCAGAACTTGTCCAAGACATTGCTGATGTAATTAAACCTTTGATTTAAATTTCATAAATATCTTGCATTTTACATGTTAGAGCGCTTAAAACACAAGAAAGGACAGACAGATGTTGGACAATGACACAAAAATTCTATGTCTGCTCTTTACTTATGATTCATTTCTATCATCAGTTTCAAGACTAGGTCTCCAACAGCAGCTTGACACCTTATACAAACATTGTCAAAATTGGTGAATGGAAATAAATAGAAATCAAACAAAAGTAATAATTTTTAATAAATTATGTAAGAATCGCAATCTATTGGAACATATTATTTCAATCATTTGTCAATCATCAGGCTATAGTAAATCAAATATACAATGTGTCAAATTTATAAATATTTAGGTTGAATTTTAGCAATACTGCTTAAATTAAAGATAAAAATTAAGTCTGGTCGTCCTTAATTACCTATAATCATGATGATACTGCACATTTTATATTCATACTTTATAGGAAAAATGTATCAGTTAATAATTTAGTAAAATGTACCTGTACACATGTATTTATTGATAATACAATGTACATGTACATGATAACTGATAAATCTATTTGTTATTATAAAATCATGAGTTATTTGTTATTTATATAACATATGTATACTATTAAGATTTGTTTGTTTAGTCACTTTATTTGTATGATAAAACCTATAGTATTGTATGCTTTTAAAAAGAGGGGGATATTGGTTACATCTTGAAAATATACGGGTTTTTTTTACCTTTGAATCTTCTTTATAATACTTATAAAAAATATCAAACTGGTGATGCCGCCACAGAAAAATTCTTTGTTTGCAAATATCAAATTTCTAAGTGAAAATTAAAATCGCAAAATTAGTAAGCTACATAACATGCATTTTATGTTAGTTCAAACAAAAAGGTTTTGAAACACTGTTATATATTATAAGCTCAACAATCAATACAAAAACTATACTTTTCTTCATTGAACCATAGAATATGCAGAATAAATAAATTTCAATATTATTATCATTTACACTAAAAACATTTCAAAATAATTATGATAATCACATAATAAAAAATAGTAATACAAATGATCAAATATAAATTAAAATTTTCAACGAAAAAATTAATAAATTTACATACAAATGCAATGTATGTACAAAATCTCTACATCATTTTTTTGTTTTTTGTACATATTTGAATCAAAGTCAAGCTAGCAATTTAGCATATAATTCAAGTCATTTATTTTATTTCAGTCAATCAAATGTCATTTTGAATATATATGTGTACAGTTTTTGTACATGTATATCAGAACTAAATCATAAATATATGATGTCCAAATAATAAATATGTTAACTAAAATTAAAGTCACACCTACATGCATCACAAGAATAATTTAGACTAACACTTTTGAAAATGTAACTGTTACATTACCAATCGGAATGTCCTTTAACAGTACGGCTTTTGATTTTCCATAGGTCCTCATATTTAACGCTGTCCCTGGGAACCTTGTACTGTTTAACTATCAAATCAAGTATTTCCTCAGATATTGCACTCTGGGAATCTTGTTCTGCAAATTCGATATCACTGCTGGCATAGTGGCATGAAATGGACTTTCTAAAGTCTTTTGTCCTGTTCATTCCTGATCCATGTATTAATAGAGGATGGAAGAAAACTGTGTCGCCAGCCTCCATCTCAAGATGTGAACGGGGCATGCTGGGATCATAATCTCTCACACCATGGTACATCTTATTTACACCACCCTCCCATTCAGGATAATCATGCTGAAGTAGTGTACCCTTGTGAGTACCAGGAAGCACAACTAAGCAACCATTTTCACGATTAACTTTTTGCATTGCAGTCCAGGAACAGACGATCTTCTCCGCTGGTTTCATTGGGAAGTAATGAAGATCCTGGTGCATTGGATGTCTGGAGGTTTTCCTACCTGGATCTGGCGGCTTGTTAATCAGCATAGTATGGATGGCCTTGATATTGCTTCCAACAATAGCTTCCACATAGTCCAATACCTCTGGCAATTTACAATACTCAAATAACTCCTCATCTAACTGAAAGTTCTGGATTTTTGTTACTGCCTTTTGTCCTGGTACAAACTCATCTTTTGAAATGGCAACGTCTCTCATAATAGTCAAACCAGGTACTTCAACTTCCTTTTTACATATCTGTTCAAATCTTTCTCTGTACTTCTGCAGGCTGTACTCAGGAACAAGTTTTTTAATGACCAAATACCCATTATCTTCATAAAACTGTCTCTGTTTTTCTGTCAACCTTGGCGAATTCAGAGTATACTTAAAAATTCCGGTGTATGGACTAGCATGTGTTAAGACTGTTGAGACATCAGTTGGGGTCTTATGTTCCTGAATGTGACCAAAAAGCGTTTTCAGTCGGGCTGCCATTTTTCTTTTTGGACTTCGAACATAAACAGTGCAAGGTCAACAACTGGCACGTTTGTAAAACGAAAGCAATACGTGTCTGTTTCCTGATTTGTTTACCTGTTTACCTGTTTACCTGTACTGCAACTCCCTCCTATGTCAGGAGAACCACCAATCCTAGAATCGGTGTAATGATCACTCACGGTTAAAATCCTCAAGATTATGTTTAAAAGATAAAACCTTTAAAACTATCAAAGAGATATTAATTATCTCCTCTGGGGGATGTGACCCTATCACCAATATTTACACTATTCTGGTATGCGTTAAAAGTCATCCATCATTCAAATATAAAAGTTGCTTCTTTCATATTAAAAACGGTAAAATGTAAATACACTTTATACAACAAAATTCTTTGAAAGGGCCATATATCAACAGCTAATAGAATATTTTAGTAAAATATTTCATCCTTCCTTGTCAGCTTTTAGACCTGGCTATGGCTGTAACACCGCCTTACTAAAAGTCATTGAGGACTGGAAAAAAGCAGTCGATCAAAATTTATATGTGGCTGCTGTGCTAATGGACCTTTCTAAGGCCTTTGACTGCTTACCCCATAATTTACTTCTTTTAAAATTGAAGGCATATGGCCTGTCAAATGAGGCACTTAATTTAATTGATAATTATTTATCAAATAGGAAACAGTGTGTAAAAGTCGGTGCATATTTTAGTACCTGGCAAAATATCTATAAAGGTGTACCGCAGGGCTCGATTTTGGGTCCTGTGCTTTTTAATATTTTTCTAAACGACATTTTCAATTTTGTGAAAGAAAATGAACTGTATAATTATGCAGACGATAATACATTGTCACACTCAGGACCAGACCTAAATGGATTAGTTAAATCTTTAGAAAAGGAAAGTGCTGTTTTAATTGATTGGTTTGCTAATAACAAAATGAAAGCTAATCCAGATAAATTTCAGGCTATTGCTGTTGGGAATAAATCAAAAAGTGGGAATATTAAATTCAATTTGGATGGAAATGAAATTTTATGTGACACTGAGGTAAAGCTCCTGGGGGTGACAATAGATTATCAACTCAAGTTTAAAACTCATATCTCTGATATTTGTAAAAAAGCATCAAGACAGTTAAATGTTCTTAAAAGAATTGGAAAACATCTATCTAAATTGGGAAGGTTAACTATTTATCATTCATATATTATGTCTAATTTCAATTATTGTCCTGTGGTTTGGCATTTTTGTGGGGAGGGTAATACTAAAAAGATGAAAAAAATACAAGAACGTGCCTTGAGGTTCATATATGAAGATTTTGATAGTGATTATGAAACTCTGTTGTTAAAATCTGGTTTACCTTCTTTAAAAATAAGACGCATAAGAATGATGGCAATAGAAACTTTTAAAATATTACATAAAGAATCACCGGTGTATCTCCATGATATCATTAATTTTAAAAATGTATCTTATACTTTTAGAAAACAACAAACTGTTGAAATTCCACAGGTGAGAACCACACATTTTGGCCTTCATTCATTAAGATATGCTGGAGCTACACTATGGAATGAGTTGCCTGACACGATCCGTGCACAGACAAACCTAAACCAGTTTAAAAGTATGATCAACAACTGGAATGGCAACTCATGCAGGTGTGGCTCCTGCAGATCTTAATACCTTTATTTTATTTGTGTTAAATGTTTGTTCCATGTAGCTTATAGAAATTAGTTTGCTTTATTTATTTCATTCTGCTTTGCATGTGCTTATGTTTCAGTTTTAGTGTTTTGCTTGCATGTGCTATGCTTTTTATTTATGAACTTTTTACTTGCAATATAGCTATCATAATTTGTATGTCTCATATGTGTGTTTTATGTATCTTAATATGTGTGTTGTTATTGTTATTAATGTCGGCAAAAAGCTCTACAGAGCTTATGTTTGTATTTAATGTAACCCGACTTGAAATACAATTTCTTATCTTATTTTATCTTAAATGTTCTATCTTTTGGTATGTCCCTTCTTTTCAGTTCGGTATTTCATGCTTTTAATCACTGTTCAATTAATATTGCCCGTTGCTGGAATAGTTGATGACACAGACCTCTCGATAATGTTTCTATTCTAATCTGTGCATTCTCATTAATTTTAAAAATCTAAATTTTGAGCAGTCAATAACTAGCTGACACAAATGTTCGTCATTGGTTATTAATTCTTGGATAAGATCCTGATCCTCTAGGTTTTCTGTCAATACCTCGCCTATCATATGTAGAAAATCATCTCTAATATACTGTAGCTTAGAGCACTTTAATATGAAGTGAAGTATGACACGGGTTATGTTCTTCTCATATATGTTATGATGGTATGATACTAAGGGAGCTACCATTTGATTTTTATGGGGGGGCTAGGATGAAATTTGAAAAAAATAGGCAGGACAGGAGTTTTGAGTAAAAAAAAAAAAGGCAGGATGAGACACTTTGCAAAAAAAAAGACAGGATGACAATTTAGGTAAAAAAAAGTCAGGATAAACTAATAAAAAAAGGCAGGACCGAATAGAGTGAAAAATAAAAAGGCAGGACAGACATTACAACTAAAAAAAAATGCAGGACAAAATTTTTCATCCTAGCCCCCCATAAAAATCAAATGGTAGCTCCCTAAACCCCTAACGGGAAGGATTGTGCCTGATGTTCATATGATGAAATCATAATCTTTCAGTCAGTTTAATTGAAGTCTGGAGCTGGCATGTCAGTTAACTGCTAGTAGTCTGTTGTTATTTATGTATTATTGTCATTTTGTTTATTTTCTTTGGTTACATCTTCTGACATCAGACTCGGACTTCTCTTGAACTGAATTTTAATGTGCGTATTGTTATGCGTTTACTTTTCTACATTGGCTAGAGGTATAGGGGGAGGGTTGAGATCTCACAAACATGTTTAACCCCGCCGAATGTTTGCGCCTGTCCCAAGTCAGGAGCCTCTGGCCTTTGTTAGTCTTGTATTATTTTAATTTTTGTTTCTTGTATACAATTTGGAAATTAGTATGGCGTTCATTATCACTGAACTAGTATATATTTGTTTAGGGGCCAGTTGAAGGACGCCTCCGAGTGCGGGAATTTCTCGCTACATTGAAGACCTGTTGGTGACTTTCTGGTGTTGTTTTTTTCTATGGTCGGGTTGTTGTCTCTTTGGCACATTCCCCATTTCCATTCTCAATTTTATATCTTCTTCTTCCTCTGCACATAACTGGCCAATAGGCGACACATATATGTCCATTGCTAAATTTAGCTCGATGATATTACAGGTATATTGTCCCTGTTGCTAACTTTGCCTTAAAGGAGGCAGATGTGATGGCATATGGATTAGTGCCACAGTTTTTTCAAATGTTATGTATTTTCTCTTCTTTGACATTTTCGTAATTTAGGCGAGCCAGAGTAGATTTTGATTTTGCTTCATTCGAGTTATCATTTGTTTTATACAGTGATCACCGACTGTTTTATTTACCAGGTTTTTCCAAAGTTGTTTCCCGGGTGGGTTATCTATAATATCATATGGCGACGGTAGGTCATATATATTGGCAATTTCAACAGTTTTTGTAAACCAGCTACCAGATTGTAGAGATTTTGTTGCTAGCTGTCTGATGGCTAATTTTCTTTCAATTGAGTTTTCATTTCTTATGATATTTCCAAAAGTTTTCAGAATTCGTTTATGTATTTCTGATTCAATGGTAATCCGTCCAAGAAGAAGATGTGAAGCTACGTTTGCAGTTCTGTCTGGCAAGTGTTGAATTTGTCGCAAGAGTTTTCGAAAATAAAAAGGAAGGTTGGGATTGATTTTGGGAGTTTAAGTCCCAACAGTTTAGGAATTATGGGCCAAAAAGGGGCCCAAATAAGCATTTTTCTGGTTTTCGCACCATAACTTTAGTATAAGTAAATAGAAATCTATGAAATTTAAACACAAGGTTTATGACCATAAAAGGAAGGTTTGGGATTGATTTTGGGAGTTTTGGTCCCAACTGTTTAGGAATTAGGGGCCCAAAGGGTCCAAAAATTAACTTTGTTTGATATCATCAAAAATTGAATGATTTGGGTTCTTTGATATGCCAAATCTAACTGTGTATGTAGATTCTTAATTTTTGATCCCGTTTTCAAATTGGTCTACATTAAAGTCCAAAGGGTCCAAAATTAAACTAAGTTTGATTTTAGCAAAAATTGAATTCTTGGGGTTCTCTGATATTAAATCTAAAGATGTACTTAGATTTTTGATTATGGGCCCAGTTTTCAAGTTAGTCCAAATCGGGGTCCAAAATTAAATTTTGTTTGATTTCAACTAAAATTGAATTCTTGGGGTTCTTTGATATGCTGAATCTAAACATGTACTTAGATTTTTGATTATGGGCCCAGTTTTCAAGTTGATCCAAATCGGGATCCCAAATTAAACTTTGTTTGATTTCAACAAAAATTGAATCCTTGGGTTTTTTGATATGCTGAGTCTAAGGGACGACATCAAAAGTTCAATGTAGGATAAAAAACTTAATTCACATAGTTTTTTTCACAACCCCCCCCCCCCCCCCCCCCCCCCCTCTTAACTTAATTTGGGAAAAATTGATTTACCAAAAGGGATATATGTGAAAATCGATTTTAGATATACAAAACTTGTAGAATTTTAACCCCCCCCCCACCCCCCAAACTATTTTTTATCCTACATCGATCTTTTGATGTCGTCCCTAAACATGTAGTAAGATTTTTGCTTATGGGGCCAGTTTTCAAGTTGGTCCAAATCGCGGTCGAAAATTAAATTTTGTTTGATATCAACAAAAATTGAATCCTAGGGGTTCTTTGATATGCTGAATCTAAACATGTATTTAGGTTTTTGATTATAGGCCCAGTTTTCAAGTTGGACCAAATCGGGGTCCAAAATAAACTTTGTTTGATTTCAACAAAAATTGAATATATGGAGTTCTTTGATATATATGCTGAATCTAATCAAATTGAGAATGGAAATGGGGAATGTGCCAAAGGGACAAACATGTATTTAGATTATTGATATTTGGGCCCGGTTATCAAATTGGTCCACATTGAGGTTTAAAGGGTCCAAAATTTAACTTTACTTGATTTCATCTAAATTGAATTCTTGGGGTTCGTTGATATGCTGAATCTAACCATGTATTTAGATTTTGAATATTGGACCATAATAGGTAAATGTCCAATGTCCAATTCAAAACTTTTAAGTTTTTAAGTTTAAGTTCTTTGACCACATTCATTCTGTGTCAGAAACCTATGTTGTGTCAACTATTCAATCACAATCCAAATTCAGAGCTGTATCAAGCTTGAATGTTGTGTCCATATTTGCCACAACTGTTCAGGATTCGAACTCTGCGGTCGTATAAAGCTGCACCCTGCGGAGCATCTGGTTATTTTTACGATTATGAGAAACGTCCAGTTTAATTCATATAAATTTTCAAAATGCGAGTTTAAATTATTGCGTTTACAATTGTGTTGAATTTTTTGCAATAATAAAAACCTCGCAATAATTTCTAAATTTACAGTAAGATGTCTTTGACCTCTTGATGTCTCTGACCTGTAAATTTCTGTTCTGATTTTTGTATCTTTTAACTGTTAGTCTTTGACATTTTAGTATCTGTTTCAATATATTTTATGTGTTTGCCCTGCGGATGACTATTCTGATTTCTATAACTTACCTGTGGATGTCTATTTTGATTTTGTTAAAACTTTGTGGAAGTGAGAAGAACAATGGTTTAGTCAACAATATGGTCAAATACACCAAAAGCAATTCACTAGTCAACTCACTAAAAAATATTCTGACATCCAGAGGCCAACAACACCAAAATCAGAACAGACATCCACAGTTCAAAGACACTAAAATCAAAACAGAGTTCCAGTCAAAATACACCAAAACCAGAACATACAAAGTTTAAAACCCTCTGAAATTAGAAAATCAGACATCCACCATTTTCAGTGGCGGATCCAGAACTTTTCCTAAGGGGGGGGGGGACCGCTGACTGACCTAAGAGGGGGCCCTCGCCAGTCATGCTTCAATTATCCCCTATATAATCAACCAAATTTTTCCCACGAAAGGGGAACAGACAGTCACAGGTCAAAGACACCACAACCAGAAGACATCTACAGTTCAAAGAAACTAAAATCCAATCTAATTAAAATTAAATCTCTCAGTCGCTCATTTTTTATGCTCGGTCGAGAGATTTAATCTTAGTTAGATTGACTAAAATCAAAACAGATTTCAACAGTTAAAATACACCAAAAGCAGAACATGCAAAGGTCAAAACCCTCTGAAATTAGAAAATCAGACATTCACCATTTTTGTCCACACATCTACCATTTTTGTCCACACATCTACCATTTTTGTCCACAGGTCAAGGTCCACAATCAGATTAGACGGTCAAAGGTCAAAGACATTAAAATCAAAACAGACATTATGATTCATTTCTGTCATCAGTTTCAAGACTAGGTCTCCAACAACAGCTTGACACCTACTACCAATATTGCCAAGATTGGTGAATGGAAATAAATACAAAACAAACAAAAATAAATAATTTTTAATAATTATGTAAGAATCACAATCTTTTTCAATCATTTGTCAATGGCTATAGTAAATCAAATATTACAATGGTTAAAATTAAAAAAAATATTCAGGTATGATTTTTAGCAATTCTGCTTACATGTAATCTAAAGACGAAATTAATCCTTATTCACCTATTTTAATTTCTACTGCACATTTTTTTATCAAACTTTATAGACAAAATTCATCAGTTTATAATTACTACACATATATTTATAGATAAAAAATCAATATTTGTACTTTGATATACTAATACAGATTATGATAAATCTATTTGTTGAAATCATTAGTTATTTGTTATTTATATATCATATGTAAACTGATAAGATTTGTTTGTTTAGTCAGTTTATTTGTATAATGTACATTTTAAAATTGGATCACACATCTTACATGTCTGATGTTTGTTTTTTTAATAAAATATTAAATTCAAAGAATAAAATCAGGACTTCTGTCTAATCTGATAAAACCTATAGTATTGTACGCTTTTGAAAAGTGGGGTATATTGGTTTCATCTTGAAAATATACATTTTTTTTAAAATCTTCTTTACTTATATATATATCAAACTCAGGTGACGCAGCCACAGAAAAAATCTTTATTTGCAAGTATCACATTTCTAAATCGAAAAATTAGTTAGCTACATTATGAGTACATAACATGTATTTTATGTGAGTTCAAACAAAAAAGTTTTGAAAACACTATTCTATTTTAAGCTCAACAATCAATACAAAAAACTATACTTTTCTTCATTGAACCATAGAATATGCAGAATAAATAAACAATGTTTAGATTAAAAACATTTCAAAATAATCACATTAGAAAAAATAATAATACAAATGATCACATACATTATAAATTAAAATTTACAACAAAAATTAATAATTCACATATGTACAAAATCTTACATAATTAAATGAAAGTTAAGCTAGCAATTTAACACATAAATCAAGTCATTTATTTCATTTCAGTCAATCAAATGTCATTTCGAATATACATGTATATCATAACTATATTATAAATATATGAATCATGATGTCCAAATAATAAATATGTGAACTAAAATTAAAGTCACACCTGCATTGTGTACATGTATCACATGAATAATTTAGACTCGAACACTTTTGAAATTGAAACTGTTACTTTACCAATCGGAGTGTCCTTTAACAGTACGGCTTTTGTTTTTCCATATGTCCTCATATTTAACGCTGCCCCTGGGAACCTTGTGCTGTTTATCTATCAGATTAAGTACTTCCTCAGATATTGTACTCTGGGAATCTTGTTCTGCAAATTCGATATCACTGCTGGCATAGTGGGATGAAATGGACTTTCTAAAGCCTTTTGTCCTGTTCCTTCCTGATCCATGTATTAACAGAGGATGGAAGAAAACTGTATCGCCAGCCTCCATCTCAAGATAAGAACGGGGCATGCTGGGATCATAATCTCTCACACCATGGTACATCAAATTAACACCACCCTCCCATTCAGGATAATCATGCTGAAGAAGTGTACCCTTGTGAGTACCAGGAAGCACAACTAAGCAACCATTTTCACGATTGACTTTTTGCATTGCAGTCCAGGAACAGACGATCTTCTCCGCTGGTTTCATTGGGAAGTAATGAAGATCCTGGTGCATTGGTTGTCTGGAGGTTTTCCTACCTGGATCTGGCGGTTTGTTAATCAGCATAGTATGGATGGCCTTGATATTGCTTCCAACAATAGCTTCCACATAGTCCAATACTTCTGGCAATTTACAATACTCAAATAACTCCTCATCTAACTGAAAGTCCTGGATTTTGGTTACTGCCTTTTGTCCTGGTACAAACTCATCTTTTGAAATGGCAATGTCTCTCATAATAGTCAAACCAGGTACTACAACTTCCTTTTTACATATCTGTTCAAATCTTTCTCTGTACTTCTGCAGGCTGTACGCAGGAACAAGTTTTTCAATGACCAAATACCCATTATCTTCATAGAACTGTCTCTGTTTTTCTGTCAACCTTGGCGAATTCAGAGTATACTTATAAATTCCGGTGTATGGACTGGCATGTGTTAAGACTGTTGAGACATCAGTTGGGGTCTTATGTTCCTGAATGTGACCAAAAAGCGTTTTCAGTCGGGCTGACATTTTTCTTTTTGGACTTCGAACATAAAAACAGTCCTCAATCTTTAATCTTTGTCGTGATGACAGAGTAATCTCTCTTGTGAATTATCCTCTCTTGTAAAATTATTATCACTAATGTAGTTTCTCCTTTGTACTTAGATATTGTAGGTGGCGCTTTAAAAATATTATAGAATTATATAAATGTATCAAGTGAAAAAAATAAGAAAAAAATGGTTAATTAGGTTATCGAAATGGCATGAAAAATAACAAAATATTAAAAATTAAAAGAAATTTGTATTAAATTATCCACTAAAACGGTTTGTTTCCTCTATGTACTCCGCTAATAGTTGATTGATACTTTCTGCATTTGGCAAATTGATTGTTAATAAATTGTCTAAATCTGTTGGAATTTGTCCTGTTATGAAGTATATTTGATGGAATAATTTGTCTCTGGCATCTGAATACAGGTCACATTCAAAAAGGTAGTGTTGTACATTTTCTTTTTGTTTGCAGTGATCACAGGTTTCCGAGTTGATGTGCTGGTTTATTATAAATTGGTATGCATTTAATTTAGAATAACCTGTTCGTAAACTGTTGATTATGTTGTACATTCTTTTTGACGGGAAATCTTTTTTTACTTTATTTTTAACTTCAGGATGAAATCTGAAATAATGACGTCCAGCATTACTGTTTTCCCATCTGCGTTGCCATTTTTTTTGTAACTGAATTTCTAGCTGATTTTTTTACATCTTGTTTTGTAAATACTATGTCATCAACTGCTAGTGATAACAAGAGACAACAACCCGACCAAATAAAAAACAACAGCAGAGGGTCACCAACAGGTCTTCAATGTAGCGAGAAATTCCCGCACCCGGAGGCGTCCCTCAGCTGGCCCCTAAACAAATATATACTAGTCCAGTGATAATGAACGCCATACTAATTTCCAAATTGTACACAAGAAACTAAAATTAAAATAATACAAGACTAACAAAGGCCAGAGGCTCCTGACTTGGGACAGGCGCAAAAATGCGGCGGGGTTAAACATGTTTGTGAGATCTCAACCCTCCCCCTATACCTCTAACCAATGTAGAAAAGTAAACGCATAACAATACGCACATTAAAATTCAGTTCAAGAGAAGTCCGAGTCTGATGTCAGAAAATGTAACCAAAGAAAATAAACAAAATGACAATAATACATAAATAACAACAGACTACTAGCAGTTAACTGACATGCCAGCTCCAGACTTCAATTAAACTGACTGAAAGATTATGATTTCATCATATGAACATCAGGCACAATCCTTCCCGTTAGGGGTTTAGTATCATACCATCATAACATATATGAGAAGAACATAACCCGTGTCATGCCAACAACTGTTTTTAGAATAAATGTGTTTAGTTCCGATGCAAAGACCTTATCAGTGACTCAATATTAACGCCAAAATATGCAATCTTTAATGACTTGACAACAGTATCGTAGTTATATCCCTTCTTAATAAGTCTATTCAAAGGTTTTGTAAGTTTCTGAGGTGAATACTGACACCTTTGTGCTTTATAAAGAATATTTCCATAAAAAATTGGATGTGAAATACCTGAACGTATTAGAAGTCTGCATGTTGAGCTATATTTACGAATGATGTCTTTGTACCGATGATAAAATTTAGTAAATGTTTTGACTAGTTTGTGATATCGAAAACCCTGGTGTAATAATTTTTCAGTAATACATAAATTTCTATCGTTAAAATCTAAAACATTGTTACATACACTAGCGAATCGTACAAGTTGAAATATATAAACACCGTAAGATGGTGACAAGGGAACGTCACCATCTAAAAACGGATAATTAACGATAGGAAATGAAAAATCATCCCTTTTATCATAAACTTTAGTATTCAGCTTTCCATTAGTGATATAGATATCAAGATCGAGAAAAGGGCAGTGGTCATTGTTAGTATTAGCTTTATTTAAAGTAAGTTCAACAGGATAAATTTCATTAATATACATACTGAAGTCGTCATTATTGAGAGCCAAAATATCATCCAAATATCTAAAAGTATTATTAAATTTGTTTATCAGATGTTGTTTCGATGGGTCTTTGCTTATTTTTGTCATAAATTGTAACTCATAACAATACAAAAACAGGTCCGCAATAAGTGGTGCACAGATAGTTCCCATTGGAATTCCGATAATCTGACGATATACGGAATCCCCAAAGCGAACAAAAATGTTATCTAGTAAAAATTCAAGGGCATATATAGTATCAAAGCATGTCCAATTAACATAGTTTTTTTGTTTATTGCTACTAAAAAATGACCTAAAAGAGTTTGAACATATATATTCACATTCTGATTTTTTGAATGTCCATTTAATTAGGTGTGTGAATTTTTTCTTAATGAGAATGCGAGGCAATGTGGTATACAGGGTAGAAAAATCAAAACTTTGAACAGATTCAAAATCACCAATATAAGCATGCAATTTATCAAGTACTTCCAACGAGTTCTTGACACTCCAAAAGTAATGTATTCCACTATTTTCGAAGGCCTTATTTGAACAATGTTCATTTAATTTTTTTATTTTCCCTTTGATTTCGTTAATGGTTTGATGATAGCTGTCACTTTTCCAATTAAGAGTTAAGATACCTAATGCGGTCTGACTGTCCGAAAATAAAGTTAAAGTATCAATTTGCTGTTTTGAAAAAGATTCTATGTAATCCAGTACAATTTTTATTGCTATAAGTTCGGCTAGCAAGATTGATCCTTTGTTAGAGACAGGTCTTTTTAATTTTTCTTCTTGATTATTGATGTAAATTATAGCTCCTGCACCGAAGGGGTCTGGATTTCCCAAACATGACCCATCTGTAAAAGCGACTGCTGTGTTTGGTGTTTGAGATTTGAGTTGTTCAGAGATAATCTGTTTCCCGTCCTCTATTTGGGCTGTTGTTCTTGATTTTGAGCTGCCTATGTTACGCCAGTAGTCAGGGGCTCTAATGACTGATACTAGACCTTGGTATTCATACTGTGGTTCTATCTTGTTTATATCAACCAATTCTGTATCTTTCATGTCTTCTGTTTGTTGGTACATTTTTCCTAATGGTGATATAAATTTTTCTGGATTTTCCTCCTCTTTCCAAATTTCAAATTTTCTTTTAATTGGGACATTACTACTGTATGAATTCATTTTTCCTAACTCTCTGATGGCCATTTCTTCTCTTTTCAAATCTATTGGTAATGTTCCACTAAGTACTTCTAATGCTTCAAGAGATGATTGAGATGGTAAATCTAAACACAATGCTAACCCTTTTCTTTGTATTTCATTTAATTTGTCAAGATGACTTGAAGTGCTGGATTGCCAAATGCTGCTAGCATAATTAAAAATTGAACATACTAAGCTGTCATATATTTGAATAAGTGTTTTTGTTGGTACTAATGCTATTCCCTTGATTTCTCTTATAATTCCTAAAGATCTTTTGGCTTTCTTTACTGTAGATTCTATGTGACTATTGAAATTTCATTGTTCATCCAATTTTAATCCACGTATAGCTGGATTAGGATTGTATTTTAGAATTGTGTTACCAAGCTTTAGTTTGATATTTTGGACTTTATTTTTTTCTTTACTGAATATACTGTACTCTGTTTTTTGAATGCTAAGTTTCATTCTCCAATCATTGCTCCATTTTTGTACTTGATTGAGATCTTTCTGCAATTTTTCTTGTATAACTTTTGGATCTGAATGTGAATGCCAAATAGTTGCATCATCTGCAAACTTACAGCAGTCTGCAGACACGGATTTAAAAATATCTTTTATAAAAATGTTAAACAGGATTGGGGAAATAACAGATCCTTGTGGCAGACCAATACTGGTTTGAAACCAGGGACTTTTGTAATTGTTGACCATGCATCTAGCTTCTCGGTGACTGAGGAAGGCATTAATTCACATCCACATTTTTCCTTTGATGCCGTCATTGTACAACTTTACCATTAGACCCTCTCTCCAAACGCTATCATAAGCTTTTTCAAAATCGATAAAAATTACAATAGTGGTTTTGTCTTTGTTAAATCTATTAAAAATAGCTTGTGTTAAAGATAATAAGGCATTTGTTGTACCTCTAAAATGTCGAAAACCTTCTTGTTCTTGGTCCATGATGTTGTTCATTTCTACAAATCCTTCTAACCTGTATGTTATAATTCTTTCCATTAATTTTGCCACTACACTAGTTAAGCTGATAGGTCTGTAAGATGATGGTAAATTGTAATTTGGTTTATATAATTTTTTTATAAATTTGACATTTGCTCTTCTCCAATTTAATGGTATAATTCCTTCTTCCCATGACTGGTTAATAATGTCCAAAAGTTTGGATTTTAATTGGCTTCCACCATTGATGAAAAGTTCAGTAAAAAAGAAGTCTGGACCTGGTGCTGATTCTTTTTTTAATTTAAAAAAGGATCCTTCTAACTCTTCCATTGTAATATAATCATTGTACTTGATGTTATCTGTATTTTCTTCTTGATTAGAAGTACTAATGCTGATGTATTGCTGTGTGATGTCATCATAGAATTGTTGATTAAAAATATTTGCTTTTAAAAGATAGACGAAAGATAACAAAGGGACAGTCAAACTCATAAATCTAAAACAAACTGACAACGCCATGGCTAAAAATGAAAAAGGCAAACAGAAAAACAATAGTACACATGACACAACATAGAAAACTAAAGAATAAACAACACGAACCCCACCAAAAACTAGGGGTGATCTCAGGTGCTTCGGAAGGGTAAGCTAATCCTGCTCCACATGTGGCACCCGTCGTGTTGCTTATGTGATTACAAATCCGGTAAATAGTCTAATTCGGTAGGTCACATTCATGAAAGGGAAGGGGATTGTAGTTACGAAGTAAGGAACATATCCGATATCATTAATTTTGTGAAACGGTTATTCCATAACGGTCAACCAACTCGTGATGGCGTCCGTAAAATTTACGAAGGGATGATTTCAACTTCACCATTTGGAACTCTTGGTTTAATAGCTTCCTTGTGAGCAGTAACCCTCTATCAAGAAAATCATGATAGGAAATGCAAGCACGGGAATATCGTATCAATTGGGAGATATATACCCCGTATGCAGGTGCTGCTGGAATGTTGCTACTTAGAAATGGAAAGTTCACAATTGGAAAGCTGAAATCATCTCTTTTGTCGTAAAGTTTTGTTTTCAACCGACCCTCATTGTCAATATCTAGATGTAAGTCAAGATATGAAGCCGACTTAACTGTATCTGTAGTATCCTTTATCTCCAATTCGATGGGATAGATGCGTTCCACATAGTCACCAAATTTTGAATTGTTTAGTGAAAGAACGTCATCTATATAGCGGAAAGTAGAGTTAAAGGATATTGCTAACTTCTTATCTTTCTTCCTAAGAAGTTCCTGCATGAAGTCAGCCTCATAATAATAAAGAAACAAGTCGGCAAGTAGAGGGGTACAGTTTGTTCCCATTGGGATGCCGACAGTCTGTTGAAAAACACGTCCTCCGAACGTTACAAATATGTTGTCAATCAAGAAATCAAGCATCTTGATAATATCGGTTTCAGAGAATTTTCAGGATGTTAGATTTTTCTGATTCAATGAAAAGAATATTTCCATCATTTTCTTGCAATGGATGTACTAAATTTTCAGATTTCGTTTTAGTTAATTTTTTGAAATTTGACCATTTTTCCCTTAAAGATTTTGCTTCTCCAATTTTTTCACACAAATCTTCAGACCATTTATTTTGGGCATCTTTTTTTGTCATCTCAAAATCATTTTCTGCTTTTGCAACATTTTCAAAATTTTCTGGTGTACTTCTTGATTTAAATTTCTTTTGGGCTTTGTTTAGTTTTCCTTTTATTTCTCTGATATCATCATTCCACCATGGGGGGTGTTGTATTATCGTTTTTTTCTTTGGTTTGACTAAGGGGATGCATTTTGTCATACAGTTTGTTAAAGTTTCTTCAAATCTGTTGTAGTTATTTTCTATATTTTCATTTTGTGGAAAGGATAATTTTGAAAATGAGTCTTTTGCTGTTTCTTTCCATGCATTCCAATCACATTTTTTGATATTTCAATATTCCTCTTCTGATGTATTTTCTTCATGAGGATTACCTGCATTAATCTAACAATACTGCAATATGGTCTGATTGTACCTTTTCATGAGTTAGGGTTACACAATTTTTAACATCATTAAATAGTTGCCTTGAAATTAGAAATAAGTCTTTTACAGAACTACTTGCTCTTCTTGTAGCCTGTTCATCATTAACACAAATCAGCTTATCATGTTTATTTTCAACTGTATTGTTCCATTCGAAGGATTTAGCATTTAGATTACCTACCAATATTAAATTGTTTAAATTTTGTTGTTCAATATGTGTACAAAGCTTTTTCATCAACTCTGGTTTTTCTGGTAGGATGTACGGAACCCAAAGATGAAATGTTTTGTTTTGTTGTCTTTTACCTCAGTACTGACCATAATGTCTTTTAGCTCCAAATGTTCCTGTCTTTGTCCTATGAAATGATTGCTTGGCTTTAAAAATATTGCAGATCCTCCCCTTGCTTTATTTGGTCTAGGTGATGTTATTGGTTTCCAATCACCATATGACAGTGGATTTTTTTCTGATTCAAATGATTCATTTATACATAAGACGTCAACATTATATTTTTCACAAAGTTCTTTGAGTCCAGTTGTTGTTTTAAAAGATTGAGTATTAAGGAAAAGGATTTTCATGTTGAATATATATATATGGTTAGATACAGTTTTAAATTTATGTTGGTTGATAAAGCGAATGAAGGCTGGGCAGTGAGACGATGACGATTTATGGTTTCCTTGACAGTTTCTACAGGTAGCTGGCTTTGTACAGAAAGTTTCTGAACAGGAATTTGATCCACAGTTGTAACAATGTTTTTGTCCTGACACTGGTTAGCAGGATGGCCAAGATACTGACAGTTATAGCATCTAATAAACTTGACGTTTCTTTTCTTTTCAACTTTGATTTTCTTAGTGATGTTATTAGAAACATTGGCAATTTCTATGTTAAGGGATTTATCTAAATGTGATGGGCTGTCAAAGAAGATTTTAACTACCTTCATGGGACGTTTTGTATCCCAAAAATGGAGTCTGCAAATTTCAGAGATATTTCCTCCTGTTTGATATTCAATTTCAGATTTGAGTTTATCCAAGTTTAAATTTACAGGTATGTTTTTAGCAAAACCTATTATATTTTGTTTATGAAAATGACTTGCAGGATTATGTGCTACACTATCTTCTCCAAAAACTTCTTTAGCGTCTCTTTCTTTTAACTTTTTCTTTTCTTCTGATGACGGGAAATGGAGGGCAATTCTTCCTAAGGGAAGTTTATATGAAAATTGAATTATATTGGAACCTTTTTCTTTTTTGCTTATTTCTTTTCTAATATCTGTACTGGTTTTACACTTTTCAGGTTCCTTGATGTTGTCAACAATGAGAATATCCTCTGTTACTTCCTTGAAAGATTTTTGTTTAGGTTTACATGTAATATTTATTGACTGCTGTGATGATTGATTGGTATCATTTACTGTGGTTTGTGGTGTTGGATATACTTTGTCTGTATTATTCAGTTGATTATGAACTGTTTTAGTGATGTTTGTTGCTCTTTCAAATATATTTTCTTTTCTTATTATGCAAAATGCACAGGAATACTTGATGTGGTATGTAGTATATTTAATAGAGTCTTTGTTGTTGATACCTGCACAAGAACAGTGCTACCAGCATCTACAAGTATTGCATTCAATCCAATCAGTCTTAGAGTGTGTTTTGTCCTTGCCACATCCAATGCATATTTCGCAGTCTTTTAGTATATTTGGTTTGTTATTTTCACAGACATTAACGTTTAAATTGACTGCTGTGTCACTATTAGTGTCACTTTCTGTACAAATCCGTGTTATATGTCGTTGTTGGTGATTTGTTTTTGAAGGGGTGAAGTGGTCTTTTTCCTTTTTCGTTCTTTGACTTCTTCTTGACATGACCAGGTATGTTATGAGTACATTGTTGTTTACCAATATTTTGTAAATTAAAAGTATTACCTTGACTGGTATTCTTCTGTTTATGTTTAATCTGGTTCTCTGATTATTTTTAAAACCGGAAGTATGGAATGTACACACAAAATGGTGACGTCAGAATTAATGTATATTAACAACGGAGTGGATAATTTCTCATTGAATGAAAAATAAGTAAGAAAAATAAAGTATCAGGAAAATTTTGTCTTACCGGAATGAAGAATTTAAAAAAATTATTGTCCTACACTTCCAAACTGAATAAATCACACGTTAATAATAAAAGAAAACGAGGTCGAAGCAAGAAGACGACATCTTGAAACTGAAAAGAAAATTTTGTGATATAAGTAGAAACAAAGCAATTGTGACAACACACATTATTTAAAAACATATAAATTAATTAAAAAGTAAAATCACAAAAATACTGAACTTAGACGAAGATCAATTGGGAAAGTCCATAATCACATGGCAAAATCAAATAACAAAACGCATCAAAAACGAATGGACAAAAACTGTCATATTCCTGACTTGGTACAGGCATTTTCAAATGTAGAAAATGGTGGATTAAACCTGGTTCTATAGCGCTAACCCTCTCACTTTAATGACAGTCTCATCAATTTCCGATATTTTTACATTGATGCGTTAAATAAACAGACACAATAAAATACATCTTATGACATAAATATTTCCATAAATTACCATAAATTTGTGTAAATAACCGATTTTTCGGATATCCATTGTTACGGGCCGGTAGAACTACCGGATTAATATCTGTCAAGGTAACATTTTTACTTAAGGTCAAACTCTTTTCCTCTATATTGTTTCCTAAATTTTATTGTAAAAATATAATTAAATAATGTATAACTAATTATTCTCTGGTAAATTCAATTAAAATTTAAATTTGAGTAAAGTCTGGCAGAGAACGCTGTCCCCCCTCCCCTTCCCCTTCCCCAGAAGTGAAGATAACTGGTATGTCAACAACAAAACTCAATTAATACTTACGTCAGCCAACCACTCCAATAACTGGAAAGAAGAAACTAACACCTGTACTCTTTGCAGACAGTAAAGGCAACTACCTTGAAAAGCAAATCAAACCAGGCATTGGCCACCATATTAAATTTTGGTGTGCAAAGTCCAGAACAACATCTAAAGGACTTCACTGGCTACAGCAAAATTTAGCCCATAAAATTGGCCACCTGGATAATATATCAATATATATATGGTTGGGTACATGCGATTTGACAGCATTCGATCCAAAGACAAGATACGTCACTCTACATCCTAAACCTGAAGAAGCTGTCGAAACCGCCACTCAAAATTTTCGAAATATTGCAGAACTTCTACGTTCATATGCCAACTGTAAATTAACCTTCATTGAAACTCCTCCATACTCAATTCAACAGTGGAATATTAAACAGAAACATCCTGATACCAACCAATTCATTAATCAAGACAGTGCCTTAAGCAGATACATCTACCAACTAAATCAAAACATTAGGACTATAAATCAGGAACTAGGAGTTGTATCACCTTCACTATCCGTTGACCTAAGCCACTGCCAAAGCAAAAACTCAAAAAATCGCCACAAAAGGCTAGCAGACAAGTACAACGTTACTCTATACAAGGACGGAGTACATCCAGATCCCCTCCTGGCTCAAGTTTGGATGCGTAAAATTGGCAAACTTATGCAAACCGACTGTTTCACCTAAATTTAAATAAAGAATACAACTCTAAAAACCAATATCAACAAGAACTTTAAAGCAATATCAACAAATACTTTAAACCAATATCAACAAGAACTTTAAAGCAATACCAACTATATTATTATTAACTTTCTGTTTCCATAACAACTTCAGGCCACGAGTAGACACAGAGTGCGTTTGATTAGTAATTTGCAGTCGACAGTGGGATTATCCACGACGTACCTTATTGCTGATCAATCGTAATCTAGTGCATTGAACCCATATATTCCAACCCGAAGAAACAAGGATAAAAAAAAACATAGCTTAAAGAGTTAAAAAGTGCCATCCATTATACTGACATAATACCATATAAAAATAGTGCATACAAAACAGCTGGGAACCATAAATCAACAATCAAAAAGGAAATAATCTTGACTTAAACATTCTCTTTGTACGTATAGACTCTCCCATATCATATTATGAATAAAGACTGCTGGTCAGTGAATTGCAGTCGATAGTGGGATTATCCACGACGTACCTTTTTGCTGATCAGTAGTAAAAGGTTTTTTCCCCAAAGTCACACAACAAATATAAAAATGGCGAGCAATTCTGAAATGCAAGTCGTAAGAAGGAAAGAGGATGCTAAAATACACAGAGAGATCATAAAGAATTATCCCCTTAATGTAGATAAAGCACTGCTAAAAAAGCTAGAAGCAACTCAGCGCTCCACAAGCATGGAATACAAGCAAACAAATGGAGGACTAGTCATAAAAGCAGATGCAGCAACATTTGAACTTCTGAAACATGCAACTGTTGCTTATTTCGAGGAATTGCCATGCAATATAGGCAAAGCCACAATCCAAAGAGAAACTGACAGTTCGAAAAATGCCACGGTGCAAATAACTATAAAGATGAAAGAAAAATCTGTCAAAACCTACACAGTCAACCTGTACCTTACTACCTGTACAATAATGGTAAATGGGAAAAATCCTGAAAATTTTGGCGACAGAGACATAAAGGAAATACATAAGCTTATAGAAAATGTGAATAATGGAGATAAGAACAAAACCATCACTAAATTAAATGAGATCATGATTTCAAAGGCAAACTTGAACAAGCTCTACAAGGAAAAAGAGTACAACCGAAATATGCAGATAAAGATGAAAAAGTCAGCATTCAATGTTTCAAATGTACCAAGAATTGTAGAACAAAAAGCACATTCTGTAACTCAGGCCGACATTGGGTACACTACAACTGCCAACGCCTCTCAACAAAGGAGATCGAATTGTTAGAAAAGGAAGAACTTGAAGACTACACATGTCGAATATGCCAAAATGTCAACCTGAAAATATAAGAAAAAGTATTGTCTCCAGTAAAAAAATGTGCAAATAGTAAAACGTCTTACCATCACAATGACGTACCAGCAATCACCCAAGAGATACGCAGCAGCCGTAATGATGACTCAACTGAGAAAAGTCCTGAAACATGAAATATATGCGACACAATCATAATGGAAGATAAATATGAAATCTGTGATATTTGTAATGATATAGCTCATCCTGAGTGCATGACAATCAGTGGTAACAGTCTCACATGCCACTCCTGTTGCAACACAATCGAAAGACTGGAACCAACTCAAGATGAAAATGAACAGATTGATACTAGCCAAACATTTATAAAGTCTTGTGAATTGCCTGAAAATGAAGAAAACAACCCAGAGCAATCCCAGGAGACGGCTATTATAAGAACAAATAGTCCTAAAAGGCAGGAACTGTATAACAATCATGAAATAGCAAATAACAACCAACAATATGCACAAGAGAAAAAGACAAACCAGAGAAATGGGGAAAAAACAACACAAAGGACAAACCTTGATCCATTCCCAACTCATGAACAACCAACATCAGAGCGTATTGAGCAAGATGAGGTTGCAATTGTAAAACTAAGAGAGATCCGTGAGAGAGAACTTAAACTGCGAAAGGCAGAAGAACATCTGAAAATGAAAGAAAAAATATTCAAAGAAGAACAGTCTAAAATAGTGCTCCTGGAAACTCGTTGCCAATACCTAGAATCCAAGAATTGTGAATTGGAATCATTAGTCAATACAATGAAACGTAGACTTGACATGAACACTAGTACTAATATCAGTAATCAGCAAGGTACTAGTATGGGGCATTCAACACCATTAAATGAACAAATGCAAGGAAAAATTAACAACAGAATACTAGCCTTCCATGAAAAATTAACAAATCTCGTTATGGACCAGGTAGAAAATTAGCTACAGAAAGTAGCGGAGAGCCTTAACATCACTGATGCAAGACTAGACATACATCATGAAAATAGGGTCAATAACCCAAGCTATGAAAGTAATCAAGAAAATGGTAGAGCTGCAATAAATATAGCATCAACAGTAAGCCTGAGCGTACCTACAAACCCTGAGGTCATCCAGAACCCTCTTAAGAACAAAGTTTGCAACGGCGTAGCACAAGTAAATATGAACTACCCGCCAAGAATAAAGTCTACAAGCTTAAAACCAGTGTGCAATATAATGACATCAGGATATAATGTAAATGAAGGCCATAGAGGACAAGTCTTATACCCTGATGCTATCAACAACAACGATACTGTTCTGTACAACTTTCCGCCGCCTATGTATAATGCTCACCAGAATACAGGACAAATGACACCTATCATCATAACCCAGATGCCATTCGTACATAATACTGCCCCACAGGAAAGACCCAATATACCATCACTGCCGCAAAAATTAACATCAATCAACAGGCCTCAGTACATACAACCGAATAATAGAAAACATGTTACGGTACAAGACCGGAGACGTAACGAGCAAAGCAGAAACAATAGTGCTAGAACCGATGTTTCTGACATAGAGTCAACTAATCACAATCAACAAGTCTTAGTTGCCAACCCGTTAATTCCAAATCACCATAAACATTTTTAGGCCAACAAAGCCTCCAATGGCAGATCAGGTAGCACAACCAACAGAAGCCTCAAATACTACACTGCAAATAGTATCATTCAACTGTAAAAGTATTAAATCATGCAGTGCAACGGTTAGGGATCTTATTAGACAAAATGACTTTGTATTATTCAAGAACATTGGCTATTTGAAGGACAATTAAATCTGATAGGAGAAATCGATGCAAATGTGAACTATGCCGCTAAAGGTGTGGATAAGTATGATCCACTCCTACCAATATATTTGTCAAGAGGTTATGGAGGAGTAGCTATAATATGGAAAATGAATTTGTATAGTATAATTAAAACATTAGATGACGGAAGAGAGCGTATACAATGCGTGGAAGTCTTAGGAAAAGATAATAACAATCTGATATTAAGGTGGTATGGGTGTCTTTCTCCATCTTGGATTGTAAAAAACAGAGAATCAAAGGTCCAGATTTTCCATCAAGTTAGCAAAATTTGATGCAGGAATGCAGATGTTTAATGTACATTTTCATTTAAAAGTACCAATTTATAAGAATATAACTTCTAAATATTGATATTTTTGCAAATGTTAATTATTTTTGGTTGTTTTTATTTATTTATTTTTAAATTGGCATTTTAAGGGGAGGTAACTCTAAAAAAAAAAGTGCATTTTCTGAAGGATTCTGTATGGAATTTTCCTATTTTGTATTTTAGCAGGAAAAAACGTACGGTGACCCTATCTTTTCTTTTGATATTCTCAAAGCGGTGTCTGAAAGCTATCTTTCCCTGAAGTATTTAACAATTCTATCATTTTGTTTAGTTTCTAATCACAAAATGGTGTTTTTTTCTGTATAATCCATACAAAATGTGTCATTTTGTCCCGTCCTGTAGCTTGAGAAAATGCGCGGTTTTTTTTAATTATATTTTTCAACATGTATCAATAGATACAACTTTTTGGCAAAGTATGAACAAATTCTATCATTTTTATTTTAGACTCCCATACCACCTTAATATCTATGTATTTGCCATCAACTGGAAGTCGAGATCATTATGAGGAATTTAAAGACACTATAGACCAACTTAATGAAATAGTGCTAAAATATCAAGATACACATTACATAATAATTGGAGGAGATCTAAACGAAGACTTAGGAAACATCGATAGAATAAATAAGAGAAAGGACTATCTGGAAAAATTTGTAAAAGAGACTGGGCTAAAATACGACAATGAAGGAAAGACATTCGTAAAGGTCAATGGAGAAGAATGCTCAGAATTGGACTACTTCCTACATAAACTTGGAAAAAATCAGGCCAACACACAAGCAAGTGCTGAACAGCGTTATGAACAACACGTCGGACCATCATCCTATAAAAATGAAAATATTATATGGAATCTCGAATGATGCTGATTGCAAAAATCTAACTAAGGACTGTACAAACCGAGCTGTCAAATGGGATAAAGTTGATATTGACCTATATGTAGCCATTACAAATGAACAGTCAGATTCTATACTGAACATGCCGCTAGAAACATTAGAACAAGCTACATCCGTCTTAGAGCAGGTACATGAATTTCTAAATGATGCTGCCGCTACATGTGCCTCAAACGAGCCTAGGTACAACGCAAAACCTAAATTGAATGTATGGTCTCCAGATATAAAGTTAGCCCTAGACGAGATGCGTAAATATTATGCGCAGTGGGTCAAGCAAGGAAAAATAAAGGACCCTGAAAATAATATATACCAACAAAGATTGCGAACTAAAAAGGAATTTAGGCGACAGGTGCGAATTGAAAATGCTAAAGTCAAAGATACTGAGAAACAACGCATAATGGAAACAAGAACAAAGGATACAAAACTATTCCATCAACTTGTAAAGAGCAATAGAAAGAACATGGGTAATGCTATCATGGATCTGCACGTAGGAGACATATGTATGTCTGGCAAAATGTTATGGAAGGCTTCAAACAGCACTTTAGAAACTTAGCAACTCCAGAGGAATCTACAGTCTTAGAGAATAGACAATATGACCAGCAAGTAGAATATGAAATAGGATTAATTACAGAGATGGTGAAAGATAAGAATATCATACCACCGGCCACACTAGAAGAACTACAAAAGGCCATCAAATCAATTAATAAAGGAAAATCAGTTGATATCTATGGAATCACTGTCGAACATATATTTCATGCAGGAAAAAATTTGGAAATGTTGCTACTGAACCTCATAAACATAATATTCAAAGAAGGCAAGGTGCCAGACATGCTAAAGGAGGGATTACTCACCCCCGTGTTTAAGAACAAAGGCGAGAAAAACATGGCAACAAATTACAGAGGAATCACTGTATTACCTGTATTAAACAAAGTGATAGAAACAATTGTGAAATTAAGGATCAACCCAGCAGTACTTATAACACAAAATGTAACTCAACGAGGATTTACAGCAGGCTCAGGACCGGCAAATGCAGCATTACCGGTCGAAGAAATATACCGTGAAGCCAAAGACAACAATCAAGAATATGAACTTGTACTAGTTGTTGGACGCAAAATCAGCCTTTGATGTAGTTATACATTCCCATCAAATGAAGCGGCTCTATCATGCTGGAATTGATGATAAACACTGGACAATCATTTAGAGTATGCACACAAATGCAACAAGTGCAGTTAAATGGAATGGCAAAACTTCAGAGTTATTTAATGTACTACAAGGAGTACGCCAGGGAGGGATCCTAAGTACTGATCTATACAAGCTTTACATCAATCCTCCACTTAACATGCTGGAAACATCAAATTTAGGATGTAGAATTGGAAATATTATACTCTGCAATACTAGCGCATGTGCAGATGATGTCGCACTCATGAGCAAAAAGACAACCGATATGCAAGTACAAATCAATATGGCAAACACCTTTGCTGGCATGGAAGGATATAAACTACAGCCAAAAAAAAAAGCGTCGCTATTAACATCAAACCTAAGCCAACAAAGAAAGAAACGCTACTGGAAGAATATACATTGAATGAAGCTATGATGCCAAGAGTTGACTCAGCTATGCATTTAGGAATAATCCGAACGAACTCTATGAAGCAAAATATCATAGCAAATATTGAGGAGAATATAAAAAAATCAAGAAGAAGTGCTTATGCTCTACTTGGCAGTTGCTTCCATGGTAAAAACGGACTGGATATGGAAACTATAATACACCTGTTTAAAATCTACATCTTGCCGGTGTTATTATATGGAATGGATCTACTAACACCACAATCTCTGGATCTAGAGATATTGGAAAAATTTCAAAAGAAAATGCTCAAGTAACTGATGTCACTACCAACTAATACACCAGATCCGGCAATTAACATCTTGACAGGAATACTACCAGTAGAAGCGCAAATACACTTAAAGGTCATGACCCTATTCATAAATGTATGTACCCAACCCAACGAAAGTTTAGAAAAACAACTAGCAAGGAGGCAATTGTGCATCAAGTCAATGAATAGTAACAGCTGGTTTATTCAAGTAAAAACAATCATGCTAAAATACGACCTAGGAAATGAACTGTTAAATAAAGCTAAAAAAGGTATCAATGCCTACTGGATTGAACGAACAACATCTCTAGCTATAAGCTCTATACCGGCCTTCGATACCTTAACAATGATATATTCATGCCAGGAAAAATTCATCCAATATTGCGAATCAAGCACCAATCTCCAAGAGACAGCAAGAGAGTACTTACCAAGATCAAACTATTAACTGGAACTTATATTCTACAACCTCTAAGATATAATTAGATATACAAAGAAGGAACTGAAGATCATTGTATAGCCTGTGACTGTAAAGAAGAGACATTAGAACATTTGCTTATAGAATGTGAAGCGTGGAATTACCTGCGAGATCCAATATTACAAACAATTAAGAACCTACTTACCACAAATGGGAATGTGCGAGTAGAAGATCTCACATGTGAAATGACAATTCAAGTATTAATGGACATTACAAAAATACAAAAGATATACAGAATCACATCTGACCTGATATCTCAAATAGAATTCCAATCAAGAAGACAAGTGTTCCTCATACACAACGCACGATATCAACTGGTGATGAAAGACCAAGCAAAGAAAAAGGCTGCCTAAGAGTGGGGGCAAGGTTGGGAGGACAGAAATGTAAAATTTAAACAAAACATTTTAAAAATTTAGTCTATTTAATACTATTTTTAACAGTATAATCCTTCTCATTAAATCTTAAGAGTTTCAGTTCATAAAAATGATGCCCATAAAAATCTGAAAATTGATTAGATTATATATACGTAATTACAAAAACAGTGCAAGGTCAACAACTGGCACGTGTGTAAAACGAAAGCAATACGTGTCTGTTTCCTGATTTGTTGTAATACGCATGCGCAATGAAATAGCGGCATATTTAAAATGGCGGATTTCCGCCCTTCGAAAATCGAAGTTAAAAGTAGAAAGTGTACAAATGTTCTGATTGAAGAGATTATAATTTCGGCTACTGAAGCTACAACAAGTTCTTACGAAATTAATGAAAACCAAAAATGCCATTGGGAAAAATGTTTTAAAGAGGTAACAATCTATACAAAAATTCGAATTATTTTCATGATTTGTTTTGTTTTGACTTTTCATGTCTTTGGCAGCTGTTGAGTCAGAGTGTTGTGTTGATCTACATGTATATACTGGTGTGTACCCTATTGCTGATTCGGTACTAGACTCATGGAGATGTTTATAACAATTTACAGTATTTCCCATTGCATTTTGTTATCTGTAGTGTAAATATTAAAGGAAAATGAATATAACTATTTTTTTCAAAAATGAAAACTGCAAAAATTATGCCAAAATGTAGAAACAAGAAATTACTTGAAATTACTTGAAGCAGTTTGGTCATTACTCATGACATGGAGCCTGTTCGACCAAGCAATGTAATATGAGGCAGGCATTACCTGTAAAAGCGGACCGGTAGGTCTTTTCACCGCCGAACACCACCAAACACCCCAAAAGTTTATTATTTTTGTTTTTTTATCGTTATAAATGTTACTTAAATATAATATTCAAGTTATTAATTCAACAAATCAAAAGATGAAGAGTCCAAATATCTACAGAAAACAGAAAGGGAGAGTCTATAACACCCAACTTTTAGAACTCCGCAGAACCCCATTGACAACTCAAATATATTTTTTTCCAATTTTTTTCTTCTTCTAGCTCTTCTATAAATTAGTTATACCAATAATAAGAAAAAAGACAAATATCAAAATCTAACTGAGACCAGAGATTGAGGATACTTGAACTGATTACTATTTATGAATATATTTGAATTTTATTATTTTAATAACACACACAAATCTGGAAAGTGATGAATCCAGAGACGTTTTTCCTTATAACATAAAAAGGATACCCCATAAAAATCTGAAAATTGATTAGATTATACGTAATCTAATTTGTTTTATCGTTTTATTGTATAATATCACAGTATTTCTTAGTGATTTGGGGTTTTTGGGGTGTGCGGTGGTCTTCAGTGGTGAAAAGACCCACCCAAAGGGAACGGTCTGCATGTATTATTTCTTTTAATTCAAACATATTAATCATATTTAAACTTTAAAATCTGATAAAAAAGAAATGGAAATACCATATTAAACATGTCAAATTTTTATTCTGTTGTTAGGGATTTTAGTTGTGACTATATTTAAGTAATGACGTCATATTTAATGTAAACTAAGAAACTCTATCATCAGGAACAGTCTTAACGACAAACTTTTAAATCGACAGGCCCGGAGCTCAATTTTTGAAAATTTTTAGTTAGATTCTGTTGGCCTGTAGATATGATTTTTACAGGCCTGAGAGCAATTTTACTAGCCTGGGCTGCCACTCAGCGTGAAGACTGCAGGAAACGTTTTTTTCATATAAAAAAATATTAAAAATGAAATTCTATTGGTATAAATGTTGTCTTCCTTCCTATATTTTACTAGACTGGTAAATATATATTTTTTTAAAAGTCTCATGACAAACGAAACTGTAAGAAGGAAGTAGAGTTATGAATTATTATGCAGGAAGATAAAAAAAAGTCTGAAAAAAAGTTCACGATTTTTGAGTTCATTAATAGAATGATTTTTTTACGGGAAATTTTTATTGTTTTATTTTTCTGCCGTAAAAGGGGACTTTGTCCCCTTAACCTTTTAGCCCCAAATCCCGCCTGTAGCGTGTGTCCCCTTAACCCTTTAGCCCAAAATCCCACCTGTAGGCGTGATGGCGACAACCATTCTTTGATGGCCCGTATGACCCTCCATCAGGGTTAGACACTAACATTATAGGATATATAGTCCACAGGACTACCAAGAAAAAAAATTGGGTAGTCCTGGTAGTCCACCTCTATCACTGGTGAGGGCTGCAACGTCCCACTTCAGGTTAAAGTTTTGGTCAAGGTAGTTTTTGATGAAGCTGAAGTCAAATCAACTTGAAACTTAGTACACATGTTCCTTATGATATGATCTTTCTTATTTTAAAACAAAATTAGACTTTTGACACCATTTTCATGGTCCACTGAACATAGAAATTAAAAGCGTGAGTTTCAGGTTAAAGTTTTTGGTCAAGGTAGTTTTTGATGAAGCTGAAGTCCAATCAACTTGAAACTTAGTACACATGTTCCTTATTAGTTGATCTTTCATATTTTTAAACTAAATAAGACTTTTGACACCATTTTCATGGTCCACTGAACATAGAAATTAAAAGTGAGTTTCAGGTTAAAGTTTTAGGTCAAGGTACATTTGTTGTAGTTTTTGATGAAGTTAAAGTCCAATCAACTTGAAACTTAGTACACATGTTCCTTATTAGTTGATCTTTTTACTTTTAAGGCCAAATAAGTTTTTTTACCCAATTTCATGGTCCACTGAACATAGAAATTAAAAGTATGAGTTTCAGGTTAAAGTTTTTGGTCAAGGTACGTAGTTTTTGATGAAGCTGAAGTCCAATCAACTTGAAACTTAGTACACATGTTCCTTATTAGTTGATCTTTTTACTTTTAAGGCCAAATTAGATTTTTTACCCAATTTCCATGATTTCACGGTCCATTGAACATGGAAAATGATAATGCGAGTGGGGCATCCGTGTACTTTGGACACATTCTCGTTTTGAACTGCCCCAGCTGAACTGTCATGATAGCAGGGACTTCAACCAAGCAATTCATGGTCCATAAACTCTCCTCAGATGTCTGTTCATGAAAATATGGCACTTTGAAAGCCATTTAAGAGTTCATAATCGGTAAAAAGTGAAAAGTAGCCAAAATGAGGTGGGGGGGGGGGGGGGGCATCTTCTGATGGCCACTACGTAACTGGAAGTGACTGTAGGTACAAACTATTATCATAAATGCATGCATAGGTGGTTCAGGAACACAACAAGGTATAATATGGCCAATAGGAATCTAGTCTGTAAAATCTAGGTCATCGTTTTGCCAAAAATCATTAAAAAGAGACATTTAGGCAGACATTAGTTGACAATAATAATTCCCCAGCAAGACCCTCAGTTCCAACATACTCCCAGTTAACATGAATGGACTGCTGTAACTATAGGGTAATACCCTAATGACAAAGAAACAGGATGCTGTCAATGTTCACCTCTCAAGGTTGTTTTAAAATCGGAAAATAGACGGAAAATTACCATTTTTAAGTGGGGTTGGGTTTAAACCCACGAGAAAATATTCCACCTCCCACCCCACACCCCACCCATACCATCCGCCCCAAAATCCCAATATATAGTTTAATAGATGAGCACCCCATACCATCCGCCCCCAAATCCCAATATATAGTTTAATAGATGAGCACCAGTTACAGCATCAAGAGTCTGCTAATTTGCATATGATTTTCCTGAAATCTCTTGGGGGCGAATGAGTTAATAATAAATTATAATAATAATAGAGATCTTGTAGTTAAACAGAACTTCAAGTCAGAATAAAGCGGAATAACGTTAGAATTTTTAATTTAGTTTGTATTTAAATTATATTTATACAATGTGGTTGCTGTAAACTAAATTATGACGAGTGGAATGAATCAATCCTACAAGCTGTATATAAGAGAAGGGGGCAGATAGTGCTACACTTTCAGCTCATAGATATAGGAAGATGTGGTGTGAGTGCCAATGAGACAACTCTCCATCCAAATAACAATTTATAAAAGTAAACCATTAAAGTTCAATCCTTCAACACAGAGCCTTGGCTCACACCAAACAACAAGCTATAAAGGGTCCCAAAATTACTAGTGTAAAACCATTCAAACGGGAAAACCATACATATATGGAGGGTTAACTTCTCTCAACTGCATCCATTACACTGGTCACTGGTAGAGCTAGGAAAGGTATTATTTGGCTCATTTGGTCATAGCACTGCCTTTGCCCAGATTCAATGAGGGTTCAAATCACCCTGGTACTATCCATGTATTTTCACAGTATTGGTTGTGAGCTACTGCCAGTATTGGTACTTATGAGCGCCTGGCAGATTATTTGATTGAGTCATGATATATACATGTATCCATCAGGTCAGCAGTGATGATAGACAGTTAAGTAAGACATCATGCATTCATTGTGGGTCTGGCCAGAAGGTGTCCGAATGAAAGACTTGTGGAGGTGGAGGGTGTTGTTCAGTAGTAGAGTAGACATGTGAGATGCAAATGCTCGGTTGGATGGTATGCAGATTGAAATTACAAATGGAGATATGAAGGTAGTCTAACTGGTTGAGTTGGGAAAAATCTTCTTTGAATCAGTCGATAAGAACACTGCTTTAGATCTGGCTGGTACCATCCATGTATTTTAACTGAAGCTTTCAATTTTAAACTATCTTGTGATAAATTTTGATTCTTTTCAAGAGTGAATGCTTATTAATGCAGGTTTGACTGTATGTCTGAAGCTGTTTAACTGAATATCAACATGTAAAGACCCCTACAGATAAACATGTCCTTATATATATATATATTATTTCAGTTATTTCAGTTAAAGCTGGAAGAATTTTCTATAACTTTGATACAAATTTTCTTTAAACTGATATCCTATACTAAAAATCTTATTGAAAGAATGCAATGTGACTATTTGGATTTACATGTTTTGTAAAGAAATGCAACCGTGTTCTGATGCCTAAGAACCATTTGAACAGCTACATTTTAGATATATCTCATTTTCTATTTTCTTTTACATTATTTTTATGAAAAGTGTTCATATTCTTGTTACTTTTAGGTGTATGAGGGTGCTTTTCATGAATGTGTGTCCATAGATGGACAGTTATGGAGTGAGAGTAATGGAAACGATACCACAGGTAAGAATTCATAAGATACATTAATTTTCATCCAGATGAATATTTTTTTGAAAAATTTGTGCTAAATTAAAGATTCTGTTTCCTTCATCCACAGACCTAGCTTTATAGTCCCAAATTATGTTATGAAAGTGTTTACTCTATAGCTTTTTCACAAAATTCTGAAAAGTAAATTTTGAACAATCTTAGACTCATTTTTGTCTCGCCTGCCACCAAAGTCATACTGACAGTATATGAGACTTGGGGGTTACTATACTGTGGCGTACGTTTTTGATAAATTCCTGGTGATTGCACCTTGGTATATAATCTGTCTAATTATTATTTTTATGCCCCATTTATGGGCATTATGTTTTCTGGTCTGTTTGTCCATCTATCCCACTTCAGGTTACGGTAAAGATTTTCGTCGAGGTTGTTTTTGATGAAGTCCATTCATCTTGAAACTAAGTACACATGTTCCCTATATGACATGATCTTTCTAATTTTAATGCCAAATTAGAGTTTTTACCCCATTTTCACGGTCCACTGAACATAGAAAATGATAGTATGTATGGGCATCCATGTACTAGGGACACACATTCTTGTTTTCTCATTAGGTCAAGCTAATCACTTGTTCAGTTAGTTGCCAGGGGTGTTTAACCTTCTACACAATAAGTAAATGCTCAAGTCCAACATTAATCTTTAAAAAGAAGATTAACCTCAAATATATTTTTTTTTGCATAATAGTATTATTGAACTTTGATGAACCCAAGTGGTTCCTTCATTTAATCATTTAAGCTGATCATATGTAGAGATGTAGAGAAATTTACTTCTCTACAGCAGATCAAATATAATGCATATTTAATTATTACAGAGTTTGAGCCTGTAGATGTAGAGAAGAAAGAATATATCAATGGGGAACTGACCAATCAGCTCCATCAGACAGTCACAGAAGTAGCTACAAAAAGGAAGCATTGTCCATCAAGATACAGGTCCTGTTTGTCACGTCTTACTGCAAAACAGTTATGTAAACTTGTAAGTACATTTGAATGTAGATTTTCGATACATTTCAATCTTGACCACACATACTGTAAACCAACTTATTCTCATGAATACTTTATTTCACACTTAGCTCTTTATAGACTAATATGCAGCAATTTAATTTCATGATTTTCGATTTGCATTATGTAGTTATATAACGAGATCCAAGTTTTTGAAATATACTGATGATTTATATTCGCGTTATTTTCTACTCACCAAAGTGGTGAAAATTAGTTGATTTACAGTAAATGATACAAGAACATTTTATTTGTCCATTTTTAGCTCACCTGGCCTAAAAGGCCAAGTGAGCTTTTCTCATCACTTGGCGTCCGTCGTCGTCCGTCGTCCGTCGTCGTCGTTAACTTTTACAAAAATCTTCTCCTCTGAAACTACTGGGCCAAATTAAACCAAACTTGGCCACAATCATCATTGGGGTATCTAGTTTAAAAAATGTGTCCGGTGACCCGGCCAACCATCCAAGATGGCCGCCATGGCTAAAAATAGAACATAGGGGTAAAATGCAGTTTTTGGCTTGTAACTCAAAAACCAAAGCATTTAGAGCAAATCTGACATGGGGTAGAATTGTTAAACAGGTGAAGATCTATCTGCCCTGAAATTTTCAGATGAATCGGATAACCCGTTGTTGGGTTGCTGCCCCTGAATTAGTAATTTTAAGGAAATTTTGCTGTTTTTGGTTATTATCTTGAATATTATTATAGATAGAGATAAACAGTAAACAGCAATAATGTTCAGCAAAGTAAGATTTACAAATAAGTCAACATGACTGAAATGGTCAGTTGACCCCTTTAGGAGTTATTGCCCTTTATAGTCAATTTTTAACCATTTTTCATAAATCTTAGTAATATTTTACAAAAATCTTCTCCTCTGAAACTACTGGGCCAAGTTAATCCAAACTTGGCCACAATCATCTTTTAGGTTAGTAGTTTGAAAAATGTGTCCGGTGACCCGGCCATCAAACCAAGATGGCCGCCATGGCTAAAAATAGAACATGGGGTAAAATGCAGTTTTTGGCTTATAACTCAAAACCCAAAGCATTTAGAGCAAATCTGACATGGGGTAAAATTGTTTATCAGTTCAAGATCTATCTGCCCTGAAATTTTCAGATGAATCGGACAACCCGTTGTTGGGTTGCTGGCCCTGAATTAGTAATTTTAAGGAAATTTTGCTCTTTTTGGTTATTATCTTGAATATCATTATAGATAGAGATAAACTATAAACAGCAATAATGTTCACCAAAGTAAGATTTACAAATAAGTCAACATGACTGAAATGGTCAGTTGACCCCTTTAGGAGTTATTGCCCTTTATAGTCAATTTTTAACCATTTTTCGTAAATCTTAGTAATCTTTTACAAAAATCTTCTCCTCTGAAACTACTTGGCCAAATTAATCCAAACTTGGCCACAATCATCTTTTGGGTTAGTAGTTTGAAAAATGTGTCCGGTGACCCGGCCATCCAACCAAGATGGCCGCCATGGCTAAAAATAGAACATGGGGTAAAATGCAGTTTTTGGCTTATACATCAAAACCCAAAGCATTTAGAGCAAATCTGACATGGAGTAAAATTGTTTATCAGGTCAACATTTATCTGCTCTGAAATTTTTAGATGAATCGGACAACCCGTTGTTGGGTTGCTGACCCTGGATTGTTAGTTTTAAGGAAATTTTGCTGTTTTTGGTCATTATCTTGATTATTATTATTGATAGAGATAAACTGTAAACAACAATAATGTTCAGCAAAGTAAGATTTACAAATAAGTCAACATGACCGAAATGGTCAATTGACCCCCTTAGGAGTTATTGTTCTTTATAGTCAATTTTTAACAATTTTCATAAAATTTGTAAATTTTTACTAACATTTTCCACTGAAACTAATGGGCCAAGTTCATTATAGATAGAGATAATTTTAAGCAGCAAGAATGTTCAGTAAAGTAAGATGTACAAACACATCACCATCACCAAAACACAATTTTATCATGAATCCATCTGCTTCCTTTAATATTCACATAGACCAAGGTGAGCGACACAGGCTCTTTAGAGCCTCTAGTTATTATTTTCACCAAAGGTCAGACTTCATCTTTTTGTTGATGGATATTTGATATTGACATAAGATATGTGCATTGATGGGTACAGTGGATCAATATTAACAATGATTAATGTGTTATGCTAATAAATTTGACTTTTTATTTCAGGGCCAGTTAAAAGTTATATGTAACCCTAAAACAGAGCCTTTACCCTTACCAGATAATTTGTTATCATCAGAGGAAGTTTTAGATCGTTTAAAGGACACAGAATCTACCTTGTCATCAATACTTAAGGTATATACAGTTTTAATCAAACCAATCAAATCAGACTGCATAAGAATGCATTTTTACATGCTTAAGGCCAAATAAAATAGTATGTGTGGTTCCAGTTACATCTTAAAAAAATTTAGGGTAGGTAGGTAGGGATTTTTTTTTTTTATGTTTTATTTTTACATTGACTCTATGTGAGCAACATTTTGACTTTAACAGTGCTTAATGCCAAATGGCAAAAAAAAACTTTAGGGTAGGCTATTTTAGAGACTAAAAAGTAGGGTAGGTAGGGTAACTGGAACCACACATATATTTTTATTAGGCCTAAAGAACCCAACAATATACATTTTATATTAGTTTTTATACAGAATATAAATAACAATGTCTTCTTACAAATGAATTTCTCAATGTCACAAGAAAATATCCATTATTTAATTTTTTAGGCTAGTTAAAGAAGATATATGTCAAGACACCTCCATTTTTTCAGACATGCATTACCATTGATAATTACATTTCCTTAATTTTAAGTCAATTTATCTACCTTTTGTAATTAAATAGAAATATTGAATAGAAAGCAGAATGTGTCAAAGAGACAACCCAAACAAAGAGCAGAAAAAGTCCAATGTCACCAATAGGATTTCAATTCAGAGAGAAACCTCTGGACCTGGAGGCAGGCCCCTTAACAATAATGTATGCTAGTTCAGAGACATGGGCGCCACACTAAACTATAAACCAATTTTTATGCCCAAACTACAATAGTAGAGGGGCATTATGTTTTCTGGTCTGTGCATCCGTTCGTCCATGCGTCCGTTCATCCCGCTTCAGGTTATAGTTTTTGGTCAAGGTATTTTTTGATAAATTTGAAGTCCAATCAACTTGAAACTTAGTACACATGTTCCCCATGATATGATCTTTCTAATTTTAATGCCAAATTAAAGTATTGACCCCAATTTCACGGTCCATTGAACATGTAAAATGATAGTGCGAGTGGGGCATTCATGTACTATAGACATATTCTTGTTTTTAATTTAAAAATGCACAAGACTAACAAATTCTGTTTCATTTATCTATCATTGATTATTGTATCAAGTGTTTATAAGTTCTCATCCTAAATTTGCATGATATATTTGCACCTGGGCATTATTTATACAAACAAAGCAAGCAAGTAAACCAAAACCTCTTACCTGAATTAGGATAACAGCTTTGAAAGACACCAAGTGCTTGCCTTCTTTTCCATTATTAGGATATATGTATATTCTCACTGTTCTAGAATAAATAGATTAAAACAATAAACTTTTTTTTTCTTTCAGACCTCTGGAAGAGAAGTAACAAAAGCAGAGAATTTAAGAGCTGCGATGAAAATAAAAAGAAATAATTCATCAAAAATGAACACTTTACAGACTACACCATCAAAGAAAATAGAAAAACAGACAGTTTCATCGAAAAACCTGAGATTTTCTCCTAGATTACACTTAGTTAGTAAACCACGGACAAGGTTGAAGCTTTTAGAATGATAATGTTCTATTGACAATTATTTTACCAGATTAATGCATGTATTTAAATTTCAAAATGTGCTGTGATGCATTTTATGTGATTTTCTTACATTTCTTATCTTACTTCTTTCTGTTTATAATTAGAATTCAGACTAAATTCATGTTGAAGTCCTCACTGTGACTTTGAGATGGAGAACAGCAATAAAAGCACTGTTCCTTTGCTTTTTGTTTGGATTTTTTTCTGTGAATGTACTGCTTTTGTGTCATGGAGGGATACCCCCATATCTTTTTTTCTTCTATTGTATTCTTTTTTTCTTATTTTAAAGATTTTTTGCAGAATAAGTGATCACAGAGTCAAATCAGGTTTCTACTGATTCCTTAAGAGACAAAAAGAATTCTCTTTCAAAATTAATCAAGTTGAGTCATTGGAATATTTTGGTACTGCAATGCATTTGTATTACTTAACTGCAGTCTTATATTTAGGACTATAATTCAAAGACGAAATGTTCAAAATTGGTATTTCCCATGCAAACATAAAATTCAACATTGAAAAATCTTAACTTCTAAATGCTCTTCATATAACCATGACATTTAATCCCTTCAAGGGAACAGAATAAATCCCTGAAATTATAATTTTATAAACCAAAAACTGTCTTCAACAAATTCTCTATAGTGATTACCCACCGAACAGTCAAGGTCGTTAATAACCCCCAACATCATTATAGTGACGGTAATTTCTGCTGCTTTTCACTATTTGCTATTAAAAATCATGTCTGTATTGAATGCGTCTAAGCGTGATGCTGGATTGACAAATTTTTTTAAGCGTGACACATGAAAGTCAAATTATTGTGTCATGAAAACGGGAAATGAGGTCTAGCGGGACACAAGAAATGACAAAAAAATGAGAATTGCTTACGTACATAGTGTAAGCGGGATACAGGAATCTGACAAAATAGTAAGCGGGATCCCTGATCGGAACCCCCCAATGAGACCCCTTTAATATTTGGAAAATAAGGATAAATAATGATGAGGGTCTTCTTTTCCGTATTGTTTTTATTCTTTATGTCTGTCATTTTTCTCTATTTTAGTGTTTTTTGCTTTATGTCTGTCATTTTTCTCTATTTTAGTGTTTTTTGCTTTATGTCTGTCATTTTTCTCTATTTTAGTGTTTTTTGCTTTATGTCTGTCAATTTTTCTCTATTTTAGTGTTTTTTGCCTATTGTTCTCTAATCTTTTTTTCTGTGGGTTTGACCACTTATTCTTTAATCTGTAAACCCCATTCAGACCATTCAGACCCCCATATTGTATTTCCTAATCATAGGGTTTGTCAAATGTAGAGTGCAATGCTTGGTTATCATTTTTAGCTCACCTGCCCTGAAATTTTCAGATGAATCGGATAACCCGTTGTTGGGTTGCTGCCCCTGAATTAGTAATTTTAAAGATATTTTGCTGTTTTTGGTTATTATCTTGAATATTATTATAGATAAAGATAAACAGTAAGCAGCAATAATGTTCAGCAAAGTAAGATTTACAAATAAGTCAACATGACTGAAATGGTCAGTTGACCCCTTTAGGAGTTATTGCCCTTTATAGTCAATTTTTAACCATTTTTGGTAAATCTTAGTAATATTTTACAAAAATCTTCTCCTCTGAAACTACTGGGCCAAATTAATCCAAACTTGGCCACAATCATCTTTTGGGTTAGTAGTGTGAAAAATGTGTCCGATGACCCGGCCATCAAACCAAGATGGCCGCCATGGCTAAAAATAGAACATAGGGTAAAATGCAGTTTTTGGCTTATAACTCAAAACCCAAAGCATTTAGAGCAAATCTGCCATGGGGTAGAATTGTTTATCAGTTCAAGATCTATCTGCCCTGAAATTTTCAGATGAATCGGACAACCCGTTGTTGGGTTGCTGGCCCTGAATTAGTAATTTTAAGGAAATTTTGCTCTTTTTGGTTATTATCTTGAATATTATTATAGATAGAGATAAACTATAAACAGCAATAATGTTCAGCAAAGTAAGATTTACAAATAAGTCAACATGACCGAAATGGTCAATTGACCCCCTTAGGAGTTATTGTTCTTTATTGTCAATTTTTAACAATTTTCATAAAATTTGTAAATTTTTACTAACATTTTCCACTGAAACTAATGGGCCAAGTTCATTATAGATAGAGATAATTTTAAGCAGCAAGAATGTTCAGTAAAGTAAGATGTACAAACACATCACCATCACCAAAATACAATTTTGTCATGAATCCAACTGCTTCCTTTAATATTCACATAGACCAAGGTGAGCGACACAGGCTCTTTAGAGCCTCTAGTTTTGTTTTTTCTTATTTTTTGTCTTCATGTATAGAAAGTTACAGCAGATAAGACTTTGTTAATTTCTTTATGTAAGAACTGGTTTAGACATATTATTATAGCTTTTATGTTGTATAATTTTTGCTTTGATAAGAGCAGGTCAGAAATGAATTTGGTCATGCATTGTGTTTTGTTTAGTTGCTGACTAATTGCTGTACATCTGACATGAATCATGTATTGTGTTTTGTTTAGTTGCTGACTTATTGCTGTACATCTGACATGAATCATGTATTGTGTTTTATTTAGTTGCTGACTAATTGCTGTACATCTGACATGAATCATGTATTGTGTTTTGTTCAGTTGCTGACTAATTGCTGTACATCTGACATGAATTTGGCCATGTATTGTGTTTTGTTTAGTTGCTGACTAATTGCTGTACATCTGACATGAATCATGTATTGTGTTTTGTTTAGTTGCTGACTAATTGCTGTACATCTGACATGAATTTGGTCATGTATTGTGTTTTGTTTAGTTGCTGACTAATTGCTGTACATCTGACATGAATTTGGCCATGTATTGTGTTTTGTTTAGTTGCTGACTAATTGCTGTACATCTGACATGAATTTGGCCATGTATTGTGTTTTGTTTAGTTGCTGACTAATTGCTGTACATCTGACATGAATTTGGCCATGTATTGTGTTTTGTTTAGTTGCTGACTAATTGCTGTACATCTGACATGAATTTGGCCATGTATTGTGTTTTGTTTAGTTGCTGAATAATTGCTGTACATCTGACATGAATTTGGCCATGTATTGTGTTTTGTTTAGTTGCTGACTAATTGCTGTACATCTGACATGAATTTGGCCATGTATTGTGTTTTGTTTAGTTGCTGACTAATTGCTGTACATCTGACATGAATTTGGCCATGTATTGTGTTTTGTTTAGTTGCTGACTAATTGCTGTACATCTGACATGAATTTGGCCATGTATTGTGTTTTGTTTAGTTGCTGACTAATTGCTGTACATCTGACATCTATTCCCAATTGTATACAAATTTAATAGTTTAGTACAAAATCTTTATATTTTCACCAAGAACAAAAGTAAAGGGTAAGGTTGAATCTTAAAAATCATCAATATTTTTTATGCATAATTTATATGTAATCATTTTAGGTGCTTTCTGTCTTATGACTAACTTAAAAAAGCAAATATGACCTTTTTTATATATTTAATTACATTGGATGGCCACTTTTGCAAAAAATAAAAATTCAGCCCAGAAATATATATTTATATGTTTAATTACATGAGAAGGTGCAACATTTGCAGAAATATAAAAATAACACTTCATAAATTTTGACGGTCTATTAAGCTGAAATATTAATTTTAATTATCTCCCCCTGTATTGATATCATTTGGTCAAAAGTTATCCCCCTGACATAATTAATTATCTCCTCCTGTATTGATATCATTTGGTCAAAAGTTATCCCCCTGACATAATTAAGTATCTCCCCCTGTATTGAGATCATTTGGTCAAAAGTTATCCCCCCTGACATAATTATTATCTCCCCCTGTATTGAGATCATTTGGTCAAAAGTTATGAAATGGGCAATAACCATTTGTGTAAATTTAGGAAATGACATTATGTAAATCCTGCTCTGAACAAATAACTTCAAATCTAAGTACTAACTATGAATTCATTATTCCTTGTATACAAATTTTTAAGGTTACCCAGGAACCATGAATTCCAATGTACAACAAATTATAATTTTCTATAAAAATATGAACAGACTTTAACAAAACCACAAAATAAAATATCCACAAAAATGCAAGTTTCCTCCATTCCGTAAAATTGGTTCCCACAAAAATAAATGAATTCACAGAAGTTGTATTGGTATGATATTATTAAAAAGTGTTTGCCTACAAATTCCCAGAGCAATAGAAACATCCCAAATGCAGAGGGGCCACTTGCATTTTGGTGGACATTTAATTTTTTGGGGAGGGGGGATTAATTTTTTTTAGGGGGTCCATACATTTTTCTTCAAGAATATTCAAAATTTCAAATTCAAAAAGAAAATATGTGGGGGAGGGGGGACAAAAATTTTTTGGGGGGGATCTTTTAATTCATTATGTAACCTTGAATTACCTTTTTAGATATTGGGGCCCCAATTTAAAATTGTTCTACATTTAGGTCAAACGGGTCCAAAATTAAAATTTGTTATATTTCATCAAAAACTGAATCATTGCGGTTCTATGATATGCTGAATCTTATTGTGCATTTAGATTTTTTATTTTGGGCCCTGTTTTCAAATTAGTTTATATATAAGGGTTTGATTTCAATCAAAATATAATTTTTGGTGTTGTTTTATGTGCTGAATCTTACCATGATACTTAAAAATTAAATTTCCAACTTCAAATTTGTATGATCTTTGATCACAATTCAAATTCAAGCTTGAAAATTGTGTCCAACTTTGCCCAACCTACTGTTCGGGGTTTGACCTCTAGAGTCATATCAGACTGCTGGGAGAAACATTTGATTTAAACAGAAAATATTAAATTTCCAAGAACAATTTAAATTTTTGTGGCGTCAGAAAAAGAAATAAAGAATGAAATTTAAAGAAGTATGTGATAGTTTTGCAATGAATTGGGTGTGTTATGCTTAACTAGTAAATAATATTAATATTGCATATTGTATAGGCCTTTAAGGTTTTGATATATATGTTGTTGTTGTAATGGAGAGAAAAAAAAACACAAAAAAGATGTATATATGCATATATACATTGCATATATACAATGTATATAATATATAAGAATAAAAACGAATTTTAAAATTAGTTTTGATATTTCTTTGCATAAATAGATATAAGGAGATGTGGTATGATTGCCAATGAAACAACACTCCATCCAAGTCATAATTTTTGTCGAGCCTGCAACTTTTGTTGCAGAAAGCTCGACATAGGGATAGTGATCCGGCGGCGGCGTTAGCTCACTTCTTAAAAGCTTTATATTTTAGAAGGTGGAAGACCTGGATGCTTCATACTTTGTATATAGATGCTTCATGTTACGAAGTTTCCGTCAGTCACATGTCCAATGTCCTTGACCTCATTTTCATGGTTCAGTGACCACTTGAAAAAAAAGTTCAAATTTTTTGAAATGTTGAATTCTCTCTTATTATAAGTAATAGGATAACTATATTTGATATGTGCGTACCTTGCAAGGTCCTCGTGTCTGTCAGACAGTTGACCTCGACCTCATTTCATGGATCAGTGAACAAGGTTAAGTTTTGGTGGTCAAGTCCATATCTCAGATACTATAAGCAATAGGGCTAGTATATTCGGTGTATGGAAGGACTGTAAGGTGTACATGTCCAACTGGCAGGTGTCATCTGACCTTGACCTCATTTTCATGGTTCAGTGGTTATAGTTAAATTTTTGTGTTTTGGTCTGTTTTTCTCATACCATATGCCATAGGTCTACTATATTTGTTGTATGGAATGATTGTTAAGTGTACATGTCTAGCGGGCAGATGTCATGTGACCTTGACCTCATTTTCATGGTTCAGTGGTCAAAGTTAAGTTTTTGAGTTTTGGTCTTGTTATCTAATGCTATATGCCATAGGTCAACTATATTTGGTGTATGGAAATATTTTATGATCTTTATGTCAGTCGAGCAGGTTTTATTTAACCGTGACCTCATTTTCACGGTTCATTGCACAGTGTTAATTTTTTGTTTTGGTCTATTTTTCTTAAACTATAAGTAATGTGTCAACTATATATGTTGTATAGAAGCATTGTTAGCTGTACCTGTCTGCCTGGCATGGTTCATCTGACCTGGACCTCTTTTTCAAGGTTCATTGGTCTTTGTTTAGTTATCTTGGTTAATGTTAAGTTCATGTGACAGTTGTAATAAAGCTTAGCTTTATACTTAGGACCATCAACATAATATCAATGATTAGTATAGAAGGCGAGACATTTCAGCGTGTGCACTCTTGTAAAAAGAAACCATTATAGGGCAAACTATGGTCTTCAACACAGAGCCTTGTCTCAACCAAACAGAAAGCAGTAAAGGGCCCCTAAAATGACAGCGTAAAACCATTCAAACAGGAAAAGCAACGGTCTAATCTATATAAAAAAAGAGAAACAGGAAACACTTATGAACCACAACAAACGACAGCCACTGAACATGTGGAGTTGATTTCACAAAAAAACTTACGACTAAGATTGATCGTAAGTATACTGATTTGTTCATGACCTAAGACAAATCTTAGTTGTAAGTTTTTAGGTGAAATCGACTCCATGTTTCTGACTTAGAACTGGTGCAAGTTTATCAGGAGATTTCAAGAATTTTATGTTAAATGCAGATGAAAAGAATACAAGAATGCTAATACAACACGCTGGTGATTTGCTGATACTTTCCAGTTTTAATAAGTCTTGTGTATATAGGACAAGATCAAAATATCAATGAATCCATTTGATAGATCTATTTAATTTTGTTGACTTGAATGATGAGAAGTGTGAGTAAGAACTGTTGTGAGGGTGACACAGTAATGTGTGAGGCACCAGTGTAAACATCCCATTTTCAAGATGATATGGCTGCACATTCAAATGTCAAAGTGAATGAGTGGCTTCAGTTCATTAGTGGTTTAAGTACATCAACAACTTTATCACTGGCCTGTCAACATTGAGGTTGTGAGTTGCCACCCTACCTGGTGGCAGGTGCGTTTAATTCCATTCTTGCACTCTGGCTTCCTTCAATAAAACCTGACTACCACAAAATAGCCAAATATGTTGAAAGTGGCATTAAACACTAACAACAACAATTAATTAAAATAAAGGGCTGTCAATAAGGATTTAAATGTCAATGAGAAAGCTTAGTTCTATTATATGATTTTCTTAACCATATTTCACACATTTGGTATCAAAATTCCAAAAATATAAATCTAATAGGAATTTTAAAAGGGGAAGGGAAAGGATAATCTAGTTAAACATCTTAGCTCAAAACTCAAGCCTGCATCAACTAATCCTTAGATTTTTTTTAGGTCTCATCTATGAAAGTAGAGGGACATAATATTATTCTTTCTGGTCTGTCTTGATGTTTTGGTCACACAAATTCAGTACACATGTTTATTGTGATGTTACTTTTTATAGAATATATGCAAAATTATGATATTTACTCACATTTTCAGAATCACTAGATAAAGAGAATAGATAGTATATAAAAGGCATGGTATCCTATGGATGCATATTGTTGTTCCATTATGCTATGATTCCTAAAATGGGCACAATTTGTATTACTGTGTCATTGGTCTAGCTGAGAAGGGTTGCCGTTACTCCTTTCCCTTATGTTAACAATTAAATGCTATAAATACAGAACATCAAAACCTTTTTTATAACTTGTAGAAAATAACAGTATTTACAGATTGTGAGGTTGTCATAAAACTGCACGAGATTCTGTTAGAAAATTTGTCAAACATATGCAAGTCTTCTTACTTCCAAGGGTTTGTGTTGTCAGAAGCATGGCACAACTGCCTCATTAGATGTTTTACACCCAAACAAATCCAGAGAAAGAAGGGAAAAGTGTTTACATTTTCCATTATATAGTTTAAAGATGGTGATTTTAATCATTGACTTCTTTATACCCTGTGGCTAAATTTCTGTCCCTATCCAATACAGTTCATTTTCAGTGAAGTCTCAAATTTCCTTACCCACTCTATTGCAGGAGCTCAATTGCATGACCTAACTATTGCATCTATGTATTTTTTAAACGTTGGAAAATCATGAAATATTTGTCACTGGACGTAAAGCAAACAACAATCAATCAATATTCCTTAGTCTAAGCACAAAGACAGATTGCTAACCTTTTAGCAAAGATTTGTAGGGTGCAAGATTGAAGAAGACAATGTCTGATGGTTTTGGACAAAAAGACAACTTAAGAGGCTCCAAGGGCCTATGGTTGCTCACACAGCTCTATATGCATCCTCAACAATGCACATTGTAGACTGGAAAAGAACACATGACAAAAATCTTCGTTTATGTTGATGTAGTGCTGATAATTTATTTTCTGTTTACAGTTTCTCTCTATCTTCTTTATTGTATTGCCAAATTCACAAAAAGAGTAAGAAAAATCATCATTAAATCATTGTCACTCCTATAAAAAGGCTACGATTTCAGTAAAATTTGACTAGTTTGTAAATCTGGTCTTGTTAATTGATAATTTTATGTAAAGTTTCTATATATATCTTTTTGAAATTTCATTAATTAGGCAAAAATCTTTATGCTGGCTGAGACTACTATAACACAGTTATAGTAGTCTCAGATGCTGGTAATCTTTGCTATTTATTAAACTTGTCTATAGATCTATCCTAATAGTTTTCTCGATGAAAGAAAGATCACTTAAAATGGCCATGGGTTAATTCGTCATTCAGCCCTGTTGATTTGTCTTTCTATAATGAGCTTAATCATTTTTGTCTCGCCTGCGACGAAAGTCTCAGAAGGCTAGACATAGAAGTTGCTTTACCTGCATTGATGGAACTTCCTATCAAACTGTCTCCGAACTCTATGTGATAGATCGATAGTTTGTATGAAGTTTGACGACTATTTTGAGGCGCTGTCCCTAGGTCATGGTCAAGTGACTGGATTAATTAGCAATTTCCAATGTTAAGTTTTCTGCTTATGTTAAAATTGAAAATGACAAATTACAAAGTAATGGACCTAGTCCTAGTTTAGTTTAGTTTAGTTTAGTTTAGTTTAGTTTAGTTTAGTTTAGTTTAGAAAAAAGGCTGAAAAATTAAAGAACTAAAAAAAGGAAGGACCACATCAAGATCCTGCTCATATCTGTACATTTTATTTTAATATGCATTCAACCGTTTTGTATTTTTTTACCAGCTAATACTGCAAGATGATTCTCGGCACTTTGTTCATGAGCGTAGCCTAAATACAAGCGGATTCCTGTTTATTTAAATAACTCATTTATTTCCTTTGACCAGGCTTTGAAGAAGACATTTTCGAAGGAAGAACTAAGGTTTACTTTCGACCTCATTTAGCCCATTTCATCATGTCAGGCATTGTCATTACTCAAAACCATTAAATGTCTTCTGAATCAATTTCGTCTTTAAATTCTAATGATACTGAGAAGATCCTTTACTAATTTTCAGTTTTTGTGGACAAAGGAACATAAATACATTGTGGAACCTTACAAATAGTACAATGTATATGCATGCATGTTCTTAGATACCATCTCCCATATCCAAATCACATCATGCAGAAATCAGTGGCGGATCCAGAACTTTTTATAAGTTAAATTCTCCCTCGCCCTGCTCGTCCGAATTTAAAGTATTTAATTTCTAATTCAATAGGCTATAAACAAGACAAACACAGATATAGGATTAGTTGCTCGCAGTAACATCTTATTTTCTCTTGCGATACAATATTTTATTTTACTGAATTGTACATATTTCTTCAATCGAAACATTATATAAACACATGACATATAACATTGTTCCTCTTTCGCATCGTTTCTTTTCCCCCGGCTAATGCCTCCAACGCCTGTACGTACAATAAACATAGCAGCAACTGCACATATACCTATGTGACCAACTTCAATCCGACGTAACTGCGAGCACCTTCGATACTAATACATTTAAATCCCAAACTTTATATAGTACCTTTAAACCCCACCCATAAAAACCGCCAAAACTTTCCTCGTGCCTCCTGCACCTAACATCAAACATATAAATAGTACATACTGTTACAAAACCAGTATCCGAACTAGTTATACTAGTTCCCATCTGTAAATATTAACTACAAATAGCAAACGGGAAAAACCCTATTTCAAACGAAATAAAATACATGTACCACTGACAGCCATAAAAGTTTCCCACGGTCAGTCATGATTTGTGATTCCCTGTATAATCAACCATATTTTCCACTCGAAAGGGCCGAGTAGCCCCCCCCCCCCCCCCCCCCCCCCTCCCAACCCCTGGCACCTGGATCTGCCTATGAAAATCAAGGATCTTACTATACAAAATTTAATTCTTGTGGAAATGTATCTAATGTGTTCCTCTCCTAGCTATCCAAAACCAATAAACGACGCTGCTAAATGGTTAGTGTCTGGTACAGGTAGGCCGTTATTATGCAACATATTTTAATAAAGAATCTTGTGGCAAGAACAAAGAACTCTTATTGTCAGAAAACACTGTCAAACATCTAAACATACTATCCACACTGATCTGTGTCCACACTTGTTAATTTATTTATATCCATCCCGAATTTTTTCAGTATTTAGAATGATCACATGACTGTCATGTCAAAATGTCTTCTGAAAAGTTTGAGTCACTCGAGGACGATTTGTCAAGTGTTTTGGATAGCATAAGAGACAGAGTCGAAGGGAAAATCCCAAATTTTGAGGGAGGTTGTAAATATATATTACTTATTGTTTTACAATTTCCTAATATCTATCTGAGACTACTAAATGCAGACATCACTGCATTCTGATATGTTGTAAAGTCCGAGACTGAGTCAGAGTTGGGTTCACAAAACTGTCAAAGGTCTACATAGTCCGAGATTACTCTGACGTCCAACGGCTGTTTTGCCAGACAAGTCCCACGGCCCCAGCTTGTCTGGCAAAACAGCCGTTGGACGTCAGAGTAATCTCGGACTACGGTCTACATAATACTTCTTAACTTCAATATGTTGAAGATTACAAAAAGGCACATACTAGGGGGTAGTAGTATTTAAATCTGAACATATTTACATATAAAAAAAAAGAAGTTTTTTTTGTTTTTTTTTTAAATATTTTATTTATATATTATAGATGATTTTGATCTAGCAATGTATTTGTGATTTTGCACCAAATTTAAATGCTTCTAAGTCTTTGCTACTTGGTGTAGCAAGAAATTCCACAACCTAATTGTTCTAGGGAAAAAATAAATATAAAATTATGCAAGACTACACGTATGTATGGGGACAATACACCTTATCGCTACATCTACATGGATAATCCGTAAAGAGTCAGTTGACTCATCACACGAATATGTCAAAATTAAAGTTGTGTCATCCAAAATGTGTTTTCTTTTAAAATCATATGTACAGGTGCTATTCCCCACTGACCTGAGAATCTATCTCGCTTGACCTGTTGAAGTCATACAACAATCACTTCTCCATTGTGGCATCAGATATTTTGTATTATCGCACCACAGGTAAATTAGCACATTGTGATTGGTATAACGCCGTCACCTGGTGACCCCTTAGGCCTATGGATCCGTAGGGGGTTAGTAAATTTCAAAGGGGGTTCGTGACGTCACGTCTACTGTTAATGGTGACTTCATCTATTAATGTTGATGTGTTTCATTGCTTATTTTTCTACAAAACGCAGCAGAAAAAGTCCAGCGTGCGACAAACCATATAACTTATTTCATGACATCAAAATTTTACGGAAACCTGTGTAATGTTCAGTAATGGTGGACAAATAGCGATAAGGTGTATAACAATCTCGTCCCACAATGCACCTTACAATTTACAGTAAATATAATGAAGTTACTGTTAAATCTATTTATAATATCTTACCTGTAGAAAGATTAAAAGAAGCAAACAATCAATTTCATTAAAATAAGGTCTTTTATCCAGGGATGGGGTAATTGAAAATGTAATGGTAATTAAGTGTAATGCATTACAATTTTCCATGTAATTGAAGGTAATGTGTAATTGAGCATTTTTTCAATTACTTGTAATGGTAATTTAATTAATTACAATGAAAAAAGCATGTAATGCTCAATTACTTTTGAATTACATTTCAATTACATGTACTTTTATGGTGTCTATGATAAGGATTTATGTTTAATAATATAAATTGTAAAATTATATTTATTTTTCAAATATTGATATCACATACTTTCTGTAATTTATTCTTAAGTTTTTATATTACTTATTTGACCAACAGAATTTTTTTTAAAGTTTTATCATCATTATAAAATTTCATTTGGCATTTGAATCGGGAAAATATTATGTTTTGGAACAATCGATCTGTACATAATAGCATATATATATATTGTATTGATTAAATATAGTTTTGACAATTATTTTTATTTTTCTCATGTTCTTATTTTTTGACAGAGGAGAAAAAAACAGCCATTCGCCATGCAGAAAGAAATATTGAAGAAGCAAACTTCATTGTAAGTGTAAACTGGTTAAAATATCTTGTCAATAATTTCCTGTTTACAGTGAATACTTCATCTACCATTTTGCTGCCACCATCAATAAACTGAATATATAGAAAGCAAAAGTTCAATGTTCAACTTGTAAATATGTTGATGTTTACAGTCTACAAATATTTTTTTCATCAAAATATTTATGAATGAAAAACACAAATGTTGACCAAAATAAATGAATACATAGTACATGAATTAATTGTGCAAAGTTTATGTAAACAGCAGAAAATATTGCCGTAGTTTGTTGTCAAGAAAAAAAAATATATAAAAAAGAAGATGTGGTATGATTGCCAATGAGACAACTCTCCACAAGAGACCAAAATGACACAGAAATTAAAAACTATAGGTCACCGTACGGCATTTAACAATGAGCCAAATAGTATATGATTTTAAAAGGATAATTAACATAGTTACAGCCGATTCCATTGAGTGTGTAGGCAAAGTCAATATGTTTGGTTAGCTTGCTTGCCAGCTGAACAGTGAAGTCATTATTTGGTCAGGTAAACTACCCTCCTTTAAAATTAGACTAGTCTGAAAGATTAACAATCTATCTGTCTGTAGGACTAGGCTACTTCAAAAGGAGTGTAGTATACCTTACCTAATAATGACTTCACAGTTCAACTAGCAAGCATGCTAACCAAAGATATTACCTTTGCCTACACACTCAATGGAACCGGCTGTTCTAGTTTTTTTTAATAAACTGAAGTATTTTTTCTAAAATTATTACAAAAAATTCTAAAAATCAAATATTCTAAAATTTCAGATGGGTGTGGATTAAATCATCAGAGTAAAAGATAAAACCAAAGTTTAATCCATATTTTTGGTATTACATTTCAGTTACAGGAAATGGAAAGTGAAGCAAAGATGGCTCCTATTTCTTACAGATCTCAACAAATATCCAGAATACGTAACTACAGACATGACTTAGATAATATAACAAAGAATCTGGTAAGTTCCAATTGATGGTAATAACAGTAAATAATACCTGGTGAGGATACAGAATTTGATGTTAGACATAATGGTGGGGGTGTACCTGAGAATGTTAAAGAAACTTAATTTGACACAAGATTGTCACTTAATAAACTATAAATTACATTTTTGAAGATGAATTTTGTGGCCTGGAAAGAGAATCAAACAGGTTTAGAAAAATTAAAATAAATATCATGTGGTTTTATAGCCATGCAAAAAAAATGAAATAATGACAAAGTTGTAAATGAAAATTCTGTCAGAAAAAATCCTCCTGGCCCTCTAGAATACCCTCCCCTAAAGTCAATGTACATGTCGTACAATATTATATCATATGCATAAAATCCCTGAAACTCAAACTGAGCATCTCATAGCATACTTTATCATATTTTGGATAGTCTTTACTTTTTATCAACTAAGGGAGCTACCATTTGATTTTTATGGGGGGGGGGGGCTAGGATGAAATTTGAAAAAAATAGGCAGGACAGGAGTTTTGAGCAAAAAAAAAAGGCAGGATGAGACACTTGCAAAAAAAAAAAAAAAGTCAGGATGACAATTTATGTAAAAAAAGTCAGGATAAACTAAAAAAAAAAAAAAAAGCAGGACCGAATAGAGTGAAAAATAAAAAGGCAGGACAGAGATTACAACTAAAAAAAAATGCAGGACAAAATTTTTCATCCTAGCCCCCCCCCCCCCCATAAAAATCAAATGGTAGCTCCCTAACTATAATTGACTGCATATAACCTTGCTAAATTGATTTCATTTTAAAGAAGTAAATAAGAAATGAAAATTAAAGGTGCAGGGGCCAAATCTTCTCCCCTTTCAATGATAGGGATGCCAAAAAAACTTAACTACTGTAAAAAGGCATTTTGTTTGACAAGTTATAACTACAAGAAAATTAAGACATATCAATGACTCGCTCAATGAAAATTAAACAAATCTGAATTGAAATTAACCAATTAATTAATCTTTTATTGTAGAAGAAAAGTAAAGGAGCTACAGGAAGAGGATCTGATAATTTTGGTTTTGATAGAGATGAGGTAAACTTTAACAATGGAATTTTTTTTTTAAGCTCTTACAACAGGAGAACCAATGAAAATTTGGTGTAATTTCAGTAAGGGACTAAGAAAGTCACATGTTAAAGAAATACAGTCAACACCATGACCAAAAGAGGAAACAATCAAACAAAAATCTACAAACTCTACACTGAAAACAAACAATTGATCAACTGGAACACCACAATTTATAAAATCCAAAACTGAATTCAAACTAACACAACAACAATATGAGGTCTACAGTGATTTTAATTTTTTTGACATTTTTGAAGAAATAATTTTCTTAATGAAACATGTTCATTGATATCATCACTAGCTCAAAATTTCAAATTCACCATTTGTTATAAATTCTAGAAATGTTGGTGTCCAGAAATGTTCAAAGTTTGAGAACAGAATAGGATCAGCGCATTAAAGGTTGAAAGAGCTGCACTCAAAAATTGAATGTTTTAAACTATATTTTCTAATAAGTAAATTTACATTTTTATTTTAATAGCAAATGGCAGCTTCTTCGCGAAACAAACTTTATCAGGGAACTCAATCTTTGAATCGTGCCACAGATAGTATTGCTAGGACACATCAGATAGCAGCTGAAACTGATGAAATAGGAGTGGAAATTATTGATGAGTTAGGAAGACAGAGGGAAACCTTAGGAAGAACAAGGGATAGGGTATGTGAATATAAAAATATATACCGTGGGTGCCAATTTTCCTGGATTGATAACGAATTTGTATTTTAGAGGATATTAAATTCTGCAAACTGTGGATTCATTTCTTTTCGTGGGATACCAATTTTGGTAGATTTCGTGGGTAAAGTTAAACCACAAATTTACATGTTCAGCGAATAACACATTTTCTATAGGCTAAGTATACAGAGATTGACAAACCTAAAATCAAATATCCACGAAAATGCAAGTTTTCCTCAATCCACAAAAATTGATACCCACGAAAATAAATGAATCCACATTACAATTCTGAAAAACATTTTTACTACCTTGAACATTTGGTTTTGTGGTTAATATGTACCAATGAAATCAAGGGAAATAACCCATTACAACAAATGTGGAAGGGAAAAAGGGAGGTTTTATTTAAGACATGGGTCACAGGTCATCTATCGTTGTAAGTCAATTTAATGTACGGTATGCAAAATTATTCTAAAAAAGTGTGATAGTTGTGGTTTTGATTTTGGAGATCCCATCCCACATATATGTATTTGGAGAGTTGCCCCATTTGCACTCATACCACATCTTCTTATAGCTATATAGCTATTTGAATGTTTTATGTTAAACAAGTGATGTAAAACTTTATTAAAACATTTAATCTGAATCTAAATCACATATCAGTTTTAATTGAAAAGCCCTTAGCCAATAAAATAAAACTAGCACTTTTTCTGTAAACTATTTTACTTTCATTTCTTTTTCAGCTATATGATACAGATTCAAATTTAACTAAAAGTAGAAAAATTCTTAAAACCATGGCAACAAGGTAAGATTTAAATAATGTAAAATAACATTCGCAATTGGTTTTAGGGCAGTTTGTAAGTTATCTGCTGCAACCAAGTAACCAAAGGGAGACAATTTTTATCTTCTAACTATATATCCTTAGTATGTATGTTGTGAATTCATGTGCTATAAATTCAGAAATTATTGTGTTCATTTATTATTGCTAATTTTGGACAAAAATTTGACCTAATTATTGTGATTGTCTGAATACACATATATGTATCAGATAACTGAATGTTGATTTATTTTTTATTGTAATACTCAACCAGTCACAATATTGCCAATAATAGTACTTTACAATAATTTCTGAATTAATAGTAATTTTCTATACATTTGCCAATGATAGGTACTTTTTCATGATATTTGGTCTTTTAGGTGTCGGAAACTTAAACGCCAAGGTTTATCTTTTTGACCGAGTGTCTTTGTTTTACTCTTGACAAACTTACCAATGGGGAAATCTGCACAATAAGCTGTAAAAAATTAGACAAGGCTTTGGCCTATAGAGAAAATGCTACAAAGAAAATTAATGAGTTTTATGTCTGAATTGTGATACATTTTCATTTCCTCAGTTACAACAGATTGCTTCTAGAGCAAATAAATCTTAAAGTGTACATAAATCCAGAGGTTTATAGATCGTCTAATTTAAATGCTGAATAGCTTTTGAAAGTGTTGAAAGTTTATGTACTGTGTATTCCTTTATTATATTTGTATTACCAATTTTTGTTGATTTTGTGGGTATACTAAAATATGAAATTAAATGTTGAACAAAATGATTTTTTTACAGGCTAGTAATTCTAACATTTTGCAAAACTACGAAATCAAATTTCAATGAAATTCCAAATAGCATTTTTTTCTGAATTCACAAAAATTGATACCACAAGATGAATTATTCGATTGAACATGAACCATACAAATGGAAAATATCTGGACTTTTTACCTATTTTCAGGGTGATGACCAACAAGATGATTTTAATTGTGATAATCCTGTTAGAAGTTTGTGGATTAGGTGGAGTTATATATTGGAAATTCTTTACTAAACATTCATGATCACAGAACCATAACTAGGCTGATGTTTATTATGAACTTCCCAGTGGATATCCAGTAGACTGATATTGTATGAAATTCTGGATAATCAGATAAAAAATAAACAGGTCCACATTGTACTAAAAACATATTTAACTGGGATTTTTAATATCATACTGTGATATTCTTTTAATTGATTGGATAACTGCATATTCAGAAATTAATTCTTGCATTTATTATTGTGAATTCTTGACCACTGGCAAAAATGTGATATCTTATTATTAAGTGCTATTGTTTTTTATGAAATGTTATGAAGAAATATCACTACTGGAATTTTGTATGCAAGATTTTATTATTTCAAAAGGATACTGTTATATTTTTCGCATTAATATAGACATCACAATAATTTCTGAATTTACAGGTCTGTAATGCATATTTTTGTTTCAATTTTACCTAAGTTTCTGTATGTGAGTTTGTGTATACTCACAATGTGTTACTAGAAATGAGATTTTGTTTATTTGAATGTATTTTGATTGATCCAATGTATATTTATATATGTCTGAATGGAAGATAAAAGAGAAAGAAAATCCCATTGTATAAATGACCGACTGAATGTATTTTGATTGATCCAATGTATATTTATATATGTCTGAATGGAAGATAAAAGAGAAAGAAAATCCCATTGTATAAATGACCGACTGTAATAATGAAAGTGAGAGAAAAATCCCAATGTATAAATGTATGACTACGTAAAAATGCAAGTGAGAGAGGAGGAAAGAAGGTTAATAAAATAAAATAAAGGTGCATAATTAATTGACTTAATAATGAAGTGAGAGAGAAAGAAATTCTTAATGAATAAGTGACTGACTAAAATGATGTAAGTGAGAGAGAAAGTCCCACGAATATATGATTACAAGAATCCATGAATAATTTAATGTATTGTCATTTATGCATATTTACATGTATTTATTTCTATTATAAGCATACAAGTATATTTTCTCTTCACTTACTACATGTAGAATCAAGACCAGTGTTCACAGTAACCATCTCTTATAATTGTAAATACATTTGTACTTTATCCCTTATTTAGGTTGAGTTATCAAATTTTGTTTATGCTGTTGGTCACCTGAATATTGTCCTCTATTATCTTGCTTTAGTGGTCAGGTCAAGTTCAATTTTCTGTGTAAAGGAGTCACTATGACTTAATTGCATATGGCATTGAATTCACATTAGGTCTGTTTCATTGTTAAGTTCTTCTCATACCTGCTCCTAGATAATTATGCATGACAAGTCAATATTAATATAGTAATTGTTTTTGTTGTCATTAGCCTGTCCAACTCAAATAATTCATATGGCCCTGACCTCATTTTCATTCTCTAGTGTTTTGATTTTAATAGCTTCAGTAGGTTATAATGTGTCTATTGTTTTAAATGAAAATAACATTTTGTAAGCTCTAGATGTACTACATCAGAAACACTCAAACTTGAATAAATGAAAGCCAGCAGCTCTTTTCACAAAAAAATCTTAATAGTAAAGTTAATGTAAGTCATACACACTTCAGTACAACTTTCAATTAATTTTAATTGTATGATTTTTTGTGAAATGAGTCGCAGGTGTGTATAAAAATGTAAGGACATATTAGGCTTTTAATTCTGTTTCATGTATTAGTGAGCTTATTAATGTTTTGGATGAATGAATGTAAGAAATGTGTTAAGCATATCTATAAGAAACAAATAAATATTTTTAAATATTGTTGTTATATTAAATTTTGTGTATTGAGGAAAAAAATCAATTTCTCACTGATGCTTGATTTCTGCATTTTATTTTTAATGTTGACAGGTTAATTTGTGGTAGGCCTTTTGAAAAGGAAATCCTTAGAAAAATTATGCTTTTTTGATATTCTTGAATGAACATTTTAACTTTTGCATCATATCTGACATAAAAACTTTCTTATCATACATATAGGGATTGAATCAATCCATTGTTGATCCTGCTTTTAATTTTTTAATCAGATAAAATTGAGAATGGAAATGGGGAATGTGTCAAAGAAACATCCCGACCAAAGATCAGAAAACAGCTGAAGGCCAGGTCTTCAACAGAGAGAAAATCCTACCTAGATGCCTACTAATTGCATAATCCTGTTATTTACAGAAGAATTGAGATGCTGATTGGTGGCTATTTATTGTGCAGAAGCAAATTAAATGCTTTTACAGGACAAGAAAATGTTAAAAGTAAGATGAATTTGATCCCTGTTTATACTAGATACACTGCGTTGCATTGTTAATGTGCTAGTTTAAGTATGCAGGAAGATAAATCACCCTCCACTTAAATTATTCTGACCCCTAGCTGACCAAACTTGAATCTTACTTCTAAATGTTGGATACTTGGTTGAGAAGCAGCAACTAACAATTTTCAGGTCTTTGATTCTACCTGGCCTGGAATCAACTCACACCATCTTGTAATAACATTACAAAGTATTGAATTGCATGTTGACCTTTATAGCCATGTTAAAAAATATCCAATTAGTAGTTGACTAAACGCAATCTGTATAAAAGGGTAAAATTTCATATGTTCTTCAATGTACCCACTGACAAAACAAAGACCATCTCCATGACTTCTAGATACCATACACATAGTTCAGGTGACAAAAGAGAATTTGACTCTTGTTATACATGTTATACTCATGTTATATATGTAGTTGTTATAAAATTCTGTGTCATTTTGGTCTCTTGTGGAGAGTTGTCTCATTGGCAATCATACCACATCTTCTTTTTATGCCCACCTACGATAGTAGAGGGGCATTATGTTTTCTGGTCTGTACGTCCGTTCGTCCGTCTGTTCATTCATCTGTGCGTCCGTTCGTCCAGCTTAAGGTTAAAGTTTTTGGTCAAGGTAGTTTTTGATGAAGTTGAAGTCCAATCAACTTGAAACATAGTACACATGTTCCTTATGATATGATCTTTCTAATTTTAATGCCAAATAAGAGTTTTTACCCCAATTTCACGGTCCACTGAACATAGAAAATGATAGTGCGAGTGGGGCATCTGTGTACTGGGGACACATTCTTGTTTATATCTTTTCAGTGTGAGCCAAGGCAATGTGTTAAAGACTGTACTTTGACCTATAAGGGTTTACTTTTACAAATTGTGTCTTGATGGAGAGTGGTCACATGTGCACTCATACCACATCTTTTTATATCTATATGTGTAAAAAGAAGTTTATGCAATTCAATTTTAACACTGCAAAGAGCATCTCTCCTAACCTCATCATAACAGGCGAATTGATTGAAACCACATAAGGAATTTGAAATAAAAAAAGCAACAAAATCTTTTAATGTTTTAATTTAAAAAATCAACAAAGTTCAAAGTTCATGTAAATAAATCAACAATAAAAGAAACAAAAAGCTAGTATCACATTAAAAATATTGTTATTAGGTTTTATACTGATTAGGTTATCTTAAGGGGGGGTCTCATTGGGGGGTGCCGATCCCGCATCCCGCTTACTGTTTTGTCAGATTCCCGTTTCCCGCTTACACTATGTACGTAAGCAATTCTCATTTTTTTGTCATTTCCCTGATCCCGCTAGACCTCATTTCCCGTTTTCACGACACAATAATTTGACTTTCTCGTTTCACGCTTACAAAAAATCGGCAATCCCGCGTCACGCTTAAACCCCAATGAGACCCACTTAAGGATATCTGCCTAATGGGCCTTATTTGCCCTTAATTTTAAATAATACAAGATCTATTTGGTATTATAAAATATAAAGGGATCACCATCTTTAACGGTACAAGAATGAATAGTAACTAAGTTACTGCAACTTTTCAGTTTAAAGAAAGAACTAATTTCATTTTTGCTAATAAATGATCAAATTTGATATGTTTTGTCTAATATTTGTGATTAACAAATATTGAGACCATGTTTGTCTATTTTATAGAATTTGTAATGGTGATTAAGTCTAAAACAACTGAAAGCTGGATGATAATATTTTGATGAAAAAATCCCATAAGGGTCCTTATTCAGTTCTTGTTTCAACTCATTATATATTCTTTTAATTTAGCATACACCAATTTCTAGTAATACGTTTTGGTTTTAAATTGTATGGTTGGGGTCTTGCAAAAACATCCCTTTCAACACTTCTTCCCAACAGAGATTTTATTTAGAATAGCCTTAAGAACTCAGGTTTATAACAATAATTTCTAAAGAATCATTAATAAATAATCCTACACATATATTGCACTCAATTTCAATATTTCGCTTAGAAACCTGATAATCACAAGAAAATTATAAAAATAATAATAATAGAACTCAATATGTTAATATATACTCTTTTAATTTGAATAATCAGTATTTTTTTTATAGCTTGTTATGACTTTTATGTGAAAAATTAAACAGTTATAACTTCCTGTCTCATCTAAAATTCTATAAAACATTAACTGTGAATCTATTGGTTTACGTTGTTTGACCTAAGAATATAATAACGGGAACAGACCTTGGATAAGGGAGATAACTCTGTATAAATCAGCAATGTGTTTGTAATAGACAATTTCAAAGATGCTTTTTAAGCATTAATGTGAAGTAGAATTGAAATAATCTATTGTACTAAATAAGCCTAGGTCTACCCCTTTATACAATTTACTGGTTTAATATCTTAAAACTTATACTAATGAAAAATTACTGAATAAGATTTCTTTGCCTAAAAAATGAGGTTTCCCTTATTTCTGAATCAATTATTTTTTTATGCCATTTTTTTCTTTTATTTATATTAAACACCAAAATTTCTCATTTCTTTATTATTTTGGCCTATTTTTCGCTAATTTTTCTGTACTTTTCGTCTATTATTCTCTATCCTGTAAACCACATCCAGACCCATCCTAGTAAATAACAGACATCTCAGAGACTGATTCAAACATGAAAGACTACAACCAAGTAAAAATTATTACAATTTCTTGTACTTTACTTGAAAAGAAAAAACAACAAAAAAACTTATCATCCTATGTTCTGATTAAAAGGGCAAATTCTAAGCATAAATAACATGATTGTATCTACATTTCTAAGTTTTGATAAAACTTAGTTTTTAACTGGACATTACCATTATATAATACATCTCATCACCATTTTGAAGACATCCCAAATTGGAATATAATAGTAAATGTGTACATCTATGTAAACCCAAATTTGGCATTTCACAATATATATGTGATCTTTTAACTGCGCTAAAATAAACTGCCTTTACCTGATTTGAAATTAACAAAATATAAATAGCAGCTTTTGTATTTAACAACCTGCCACGTTTTTTTCTGGCTACCTGCCATATACAAGTATTTATTTTCTACAATAAATCAATTTATTATAGAATATTTTTGTACACATATTGTATATAAATATTCCATTTCTAAAAACAATAATAAAGCACATATATGTCAATGTCCTTTTCTTCAAACTACAAGCTGTGCACACATGGTTTGCTTTGTTCATTAAGATTCAAATTTGTGTGACTAGGAAGAATATAAATAAGAATATTACAAGAAAATACAAGAAGACAATCTGTATTATATTCTCTTAGAAAATGCAAAAAGGGCTAACCGGATATTCATTCTTTCACTTTTTATCAAAGTAATTACATTTACACTTTATACAATCCTTTTCAGTATTAAATTATCTTCTCTTAAAAAATTTTTGTGTAATTAATTGAATAAAACTAAAAAGGAATTTGTATTTGCGAAAAGGTTTAAACATAATATAATAAAATATTAATTGTTTACATCTATATGAAAAAAAAATCACTTAAAAAAAACATTTCTGTATCAAATTTTTCTAATCTCAGTAGTATTTATACTGTTCATTTGTGTACCTTAAAATATATGCAAAGACATATTATAATAAAAGGATTTTATAATGGATGTCATAGACAGGGGTTTTATAAAATAGAAAAAAGTTTCAATCTTAATATGAAGATAAAAATTGCATAAATTAACTGCAACTGATTTTAAGAATAAAAAAAAAGAATTGATTAAATATGTTAGTTTGAACATTATTCAAAATTATACTTGAAAATGTTTTTAGATTCCATAATCCATAGTTAGACACAGTATATGTACTTTAATCAGACAGCAACATGAAATATACATATAAATAAAAATATCTAACAAACAAATAATTAACTCAACATATTCTAATGTAAGCCTTAAAACTGGTTTTACCAATTCCTATTCTATTTACTAACACTTTTAAAACTTCTTTCCATATTTGATTAAATCACAGTCAAATTCAGCAAAACCAAATTCTTGAAACAATGAACTAAATTTTTTTCAATTTAACCCTTTCCTCCATAGTGACGCCTTTTGACGCCACCCTCTTTACTCCATAATGACACCTTTTGACGCCTGTGTAGTACCTCAGTTGAAACGCTTTAACTACAAAGTGTCTGCAGTAGACTTAATAAAATTTGTATCCAATATGAAAAGGAATATCGTAGGAATATCCGACTTTAATTTATTTGATGAATTATTTGTTTTTCACAATGCATTAATACTTTAAAGCATATTTTTAGCTTTTTATTGAAAAATCCTTAAAAATCCTTATGCGAATCAAGTATGCAAAAAAAAAAAATTCAATGGAGGAAAAGGTTAATCTGTGATAGTCGTCACCTGTTTTATAAAAATAAATCATAGATACTTTTGGCATTCAATTTAAAAGAAATTAACTTAAAATATAGCATGGAAAACCTTAGATGTATAAGCCTGTACAACATTAAATGCTTTCAATAACATAATTATTTTCCGAAACTGGCCTATTTACAAAGATGGTCTCACTAAAGAGACAAATTCCATAAGAAATGATGAAGTCACATGACTGTGAAGATGTCACATGGCCATCAAGTTATCACATGGTTACACTTTATCTTTCTTCTGAAAGCATTTCTGACAAACTCTGACAGGATAATCCCATCCTCTCAGTGGAACAGGACGTTTGTCTGGGGAGCAATCATGGCACACACCCTCTCCACAAGCTCGACAATGGTGTATTTTCAATTTTGGTCCAAATGGTGTTTCACAAACACAGCATTTAGTGATATGTTCATCTGGAGTCCAGTATGTTGGTCTAGCTGAATCCTTTAACATACCTACAATGAAAAACATATTCTTCATCATCTCATGTGTAAATAAAAGCATGGACAGACGGCTGTTAAATGTCCAACTTTAAATTCATATTAAGGACAAGAATGTTTTGGTGATCTACAACAAATTTGAGACAAGACGAAGATAGGTGTCTCAAAAATCAAAACTTGAATTTTAATATTATGTCCAATGATGAATAGTTTCTGAATTAATGCACTCAGATGTTGTAGATTTTTGGCTTCCCAAATATAGTATTAAGAACTTTAAGGTTATTCCAGAAACAAATGTAAGGAAACCCTATAATACATTTTTCTCCAGATCAGATAACAATAATCTTACCCACTGGATAGATTACAGTAGAACCAACAACACTGATAGCAGACGACAGCACCTCACCAACTTTCCTGGCAGTTACTTGTGGCTCCCTTCCATCAGGAATTTCTAGAAAAAGATTTTATTAAAATTAATTCCTTTCTGCATTTAAAAATATACATATAGGACTCTAAAGTGCGATGGTACTCTAAAGTGCGATGGTCACGCTAAAGTGCGATGGTCACGCTAAAGTGCGATGGTCTACGCTACTTATAGACTCTAAAGTGCAATGGTACTCTAAAGTGCGATGGTCACGCTAAAGTGCGATGGTCTACGATAAAGTATGATGGTATTTCATGCTAAAGTGCGACGGCTGTTTGTTCACTAAAGTACGATTGTTTATCACGCTAAAGTGTGATGGACCAAAAGGGTAATGTTAAAGGGCTAAAAGCTTTAAAGAACACAGATGTAATGATAAATAGCCTTTTTGCAAAAGCTAGTATGATAAGGTTTTCTAACATACGTGATAGGCTTTATAATTACCGGTAGGCATAACTAATTGTTTCTAAATTAAGAAGAACGCCCACATAATAATTGCTAAAATGGTAGTTTAGGTGTGACAAAAATCTATATATCCTGTATATATGATAAAACAAAAAATTAATTCGGGCGTATCAATATTTGGATAATTGAAGTAACTTGCCATTCACACAGTCTATCACTTATGTCAAATCTCCCCTTGAAGTTGTCATTGTAAATTACAAATACAAATCCTTCATTGTGAAACATTTATTTGTTTAAAACATTCTTAATTTAAATAAGAGAGAAATGCAATGTTCTCCGAGCTTTCACCTTTTTTAGCAATTGGTTTAAAGTGGTTAATCAAATATTCTACATTTTTCTTTCGGCATGTTCATTTTTTGTTTGTATAAAAGACTGTTCATGTCATAATCCATGATAGTACGTTTATTACATCTATACTTTTGCAGACCATCAGACTTTAGCGTGTGTAGACATCACACTTTAGCGTCCCCATCGCACTTTAGAGTCCTACATACATATTCAAACACCAAATCACATTCTAATGTTTCAAAAATTTAATATAGGTTTCAGTTTGTGCTAATGTAGATTCATTTACATTTAGTGGGTACCAATTTTCTTTTATTGAGGAAAGATATATTTTCATGGATATCAAAATAAGTGGTTTTGCCAAGGTTTGCATACAATCCTATAAAACATTTGTTCTTCTTTGAACATTTAAATTAGTAAACCCCAATAATCCATGAATAAAATGCAAGTATGGACACAGCATTCAAGCTTGAAACAGCTCTGAATTTGGATTGTGATTAAATAGTTGACACAGCATAGGTTTCTGACACAGAATGAATGTGGTCTAAGAACTTAAAAATTTTGAACTGGACATTTACCTTTTAAGGTCCAGAATCTAAATACATGGATCGATTCAGCATATCAAAGAACCTTAAGAATTCAATTTTTGATGAAATCAAATAAAGATCAATTTTGGACCCTTTAGACCTCAATGTGGGCCAGTTTTATAACGGGGCCCAAATATCAAAAATCACAATACATGGTTAGATTCAGCATATCAAAGAACCCCATATATTAAGTGTTTGTTGAATTCAAACAACTTTAATTTTGGAACTCGATTTGGACCAACTTGAAAACTGGGCCCATAACCAAAAATCTAAGTACACGTTCAGATTCAGTATCAAAAATCTAAGTACACGTTCAGATTCAGTATATCAAAGAACCCCAAGAATTCGATTTTTGATCAAATCAAACTAAGTTTAATCTTGGACCCTTTGGACCTTCATGTAGACCAATTTGAAAACAGGAACAATAATTAAGAATCTAAATACAGAGTTAGATTTGGCATATCAAAGATCTCCAATAATTCAATTTTTGATGAAATCAAGCACAGTTTAATTTTGGCCCCTTATTACTAAACTGTTGGGACCATAACTAAAAAAAATCAATCCCAAACTTTCTTTTGTGGTCATAAATCTTGTGTTTAAATTTCATAGATTTCTATTACTAATACTGAAGTTATTGTGTGAAGTTATATTTTCATGGATTGATATACAATCCTATAGTTTACCTTCAAAGTCCAGAAAAATGGTATTCCATAGAAAGTAATGAATCCTTGGTACCCTGCAAAATGGATAATTTCAGTGGAGACATAAAAATTCTGTAAATGTGAAAAGGAAGATTATTGAACTTACCTGTTGAGTTTTCTAAACTATAACAATCGTCACAAACACGAACAAGGAAATTCCAACCTCTCTCTGGTATTAGTCTTTTCTTTGATGAGCAGTCATCACAAAATCCTTCACCACATGCACGACAGTGATGCTTCTGTTCATTATCAAGTTCTTTCTGACATTTTTTACAATTCTGCAAATTTAAAGAATTTTCTTTGTCATTAACAATTACCCGGTAGTTAGAATCAGTCTGAGAATTATATCCAATTCAAGATTTACTTGATGTTAGTGAAATTAAAAATAAATTACTCTACATGCGCAAAAGAGAGGGGGGGATAGGAAGGGTCCTGATCCCGAAATCCTGGGCTTAAAAACACCAAATCCAGAGGTCCCAATTTAAAGAAAGTAAATCCTGACGTCCCGAAATCCCCAAAAAATAATTCCTGAATTCTGAAAGGGTCAATCCCAAAATCCCGAGCTTAAAAACACCTGTTCCCGGAGTCCCGATCAAGGTCCTATCCCCCCTCAAAAGAGGTTTTCAGATAAAATTAGAGAAAGTCTGGTCTATCACAGTGTTGCTATTGTGAATCTTGGGTGAACCTTGAAAAGAAAAGATGTGAAATTATTGTCAGACAAAAAGTAAACTTGTTCAAATTTAAATGAAATATTGTACTGACAACACAAGGCAGTTGACCAAACTCAATAGTAACATGTCAGTACTTACTGTTATCTGTGAATTAGGAACCCAGTAGTCAGGAGCTATCTGGTCTGTCATCCAATCAGAAATCATTTTAGTTGGTTTCTGACTCACACTGGTAACTGAATCAGCAATGTACTGCATGCTATCAATAACTTTTCTGGCAGCATTACTGGTTCCCTGTAGATTTTTATAACCCTGGAATATAAGAAATAGTATAACTGAGTTTTGTTTTTGTAAAATGTTGTCATTGATAGTTTAATTCTCTTGTTTTTATAATTTTGCAGTGAGAGGTTGTTTTCGCATCCAACTAAATGTTAATGGAGGCTGCAATGTTGAAATATAAATTACAAAGTATTCTGATCAATTTTCTTTTCATTTTTAATTTTCCTAAATATTGCAAAAGAAATTGAAAAAGAAACAGCTTCCAAAAGTTTCTAAGAGAAATTTTGCTTTTTGTAAATATTCAGGAACATAAACACCTTGGCCTTACAAAATTTTCCCACTTTATATAAGATACTCACATCAGGCCAGACATGTCTGACTTCTACAGAAACAATGTCCTCCATATTCTTGTTACCATACCAACGTTCTCTACTCCTGTATATAACTCCACACTTGGGGCACTCTAAAACTTCTCTAAAAACAAAAGCACATGTCATTTAATAAAGTTTTATCCATTATTTTCCTTATAATAATATTAATTAATGCAACTATGCAGACACTGTCACCATTTTTTTTATTTTGTTGACTATCTTATAAAAGTTGGTTTTGAGGTCAAACATTAGAAAGTCTTTTTTTAAAACCATTCACATTTGAAATTATTCTTTTTACAAATATATATTGTTATATGTATTTCAACATTTACTCACCCAGTCCATACATATTTAGCCAGTCCCATCCAGACATTATCTGTTGATTCTGATGTCTTGGGTACTACAACATTATGTTTACCAGCCAATAAACAGGTCTAAAACATAAAAAGTAGCAAGGTCACAGTCAAAAGTCATGTGGTTTGCTTTTAATTTTTTTGCAGAAACAAGAAAAGCAACAATAAACCCTAAATTGAGTATCTAGGGACATTGATCACATCACATATAAGTGGAGTAAATGCACCTAAAAAGGAAGTTAATGATCAGGATGTGTCTTAAACAATATTGTAGTTTTGATATTCTTGTTTTACAACATAAACCATAGATGTGTAAATGTGTTTAACATACATTCTTGTAAATGCTCAGTTAAACTTAACTTTATAACACACTAACCATAATTTTAGAGGCAGAGGATAACAAATTGAAGTTCTAATTATAATAAATGAAAATAAAAAAAACCCACATCATTCAGTTTAAGGTGGTACCTTACACTACAGGGAGATAACTCTGTAAAATCAGCTAAACGTTTTAATTAAGTTGTGCTGTTAAGGGAATGTTAAACTTCTCATTGATTAAAATAAGTGTTTGTCAAACTGCTATATAACCAGTGTAATTTTTCTGATAAAATGGTTGGTTCAAAGTTTTTGAAATCTTTATATTTTTGTCAAAGGGTCAAAGTAAATACTTTGTCCATATTTTATGAAAATTAAACGAGCCAAATTAATTTTAGTGAAAGTGTTGTGAACCACCTTAAAAGCAGCAACACAAGAAACTAAAAACTGAGCAGTTCTCAGTTGATCTGGAAAGATAAGTAGCTCCAGCTTGTCAAGCATAAGCATTGCAATAAAAAGTAATTTCCTTGTTTTCAAATATTCCAATAGGGAACATACCTTTTATAATTGTATAAATAAACCAATTGTTCAAGACGTTTCGGCCATTGGCCTTTATAACATCTTTTCAATGATTGAAAAAAGAAATGTCAGCCATGTAGTTTAGAGGAATAATAAACAACTGAAGAAGGCCAATGGCCGAAACGTCTTGAACAATTGGTAAAAAGTAATCTGTTTAACTTTCAATGTACATGTAGTACATAAAAGTATGTCTTTACCTTGCATAAAAACACTTTGTTCTGATACTGGTGTTGGTATGTACATCTCTTTTCTGTTTCATGGCCATCACTCTCAGTACAATGGTTCATACATTTAATACAGCTCTCTCTGAAAAAGTATAATATTTGGTTTTAATTTTGCTATCCTTAATTGATTTAGAGCTTTCAGTGTCCGTACTTTAACACAAAGATCAACAAACTACAATATTTTTATCGGTTTATAAACAAACTTTTTCAAAACCTTAAAAATAAAATATTCACAAAAATAAATGATGTTTTAAAGTCAATGAATCTGTTTTTCTTCTGAAATTTGGACTTGTCACAATCAAAGACGACAAGTCTTTGGGCGCATTGCATTAGAAATAACATCTCTTAACAAAGTAAGTTACACACCCATGGCCTTTATTAGTCTTTCTCTCTCTAAAATACTTACTGGCAAGACAAGCACCTTACAGGACAGGAAAATATCTGATCAGGAAAAGTTCCTATCTCAGGTCTGTCTAAGTGTCCACTAAATCTATCATTTAAATTCTGCAATGAAAAAACATTTCATTTTCTTTGAAATATGAATAAAATCTATATTCAATGTGTGAACTTTAAGCTTTATGAACATATGTGTGTACATTCTGGTTTATAAATAGGTTTAAAAAAATGAGAGAGAAAAGAAAAATTAAAATTGACAAAATGTTTGTATAAATTTCACATAAAATATATTTCGAAAACATAAAACTATCTGGATTGTAATCAAAATACTATGACATAGCTCCTTCAATAAGTTAAATATTTCTATTCTTGATTTTTAAAAATCTTTCCTGCAAGTCTCAATAAAACAAATATGGCTATCTAGAAACTGTGCATTTTTATCAGTCACTAAGTTTAGTAGATAAAATTTTACCTTAAGTGTACAGTAGATAACATTTGGTTGTTTAGAAGCTCTGTTTGTTTTATCTCCCAGCAAAGTTTCTAAGACCGTCTTCAATGGTGTAAAGTCAGTTGGTGGTCTTTTTGTCTGAACACCAACATAATGTAAATCTTTGAAATGAAATTTACAATCCAGCTGACTAAATCGATCCCAAAGCTGACTGTCTGCTGACTGTTTTCCTGTAACAACATGAATTCGCTTTGTTTTCTAGGTAGTTTTCTATTACATTGTATTACTAAACATCGCTACATCAATTTGAATACTAAATCATAGCAGTTTTTAAATTAGATATCAGAAGAAGAGAAAAACTGTTTGGCTTCAATTAAGGCAGAAATACATCAGGTTGTTTGCATTGTTATCTGTGTACTGTTTTTACGTCCCTTAAATAACTACATTTCTTTGAATACCTTTGACACTGTGTTACACCAGAATCAGTGTTGGGAGTATGAGATTACATCCTCTCTGTGTGTACTGTACCTTTGACATATTTTAAATTAGACATCAGAAGTTAAAGAAATTGACAGTTTATAATTAGCATCAATAAAGGCAGAACTGCAAAATCCCTACATAATCTTTTCTAATACATGTAGTAATTTTGCATGCATGTACATGTACCTGTCATGCCTGTATGGACATTCAACTATATAAACCAGATAAATGACAAACAACCCGGCCCATGTCCAAAAATAAGACTACTACTGGAAAAGCCCAAATTAGTTTTCTCTATCTCTTCATGGTTTGTCTATTTCTAATCGAGGACTGTGTATTGATTTCAAAAATTGTATTCATTCATAAATCTATTTTCAAGTTTTTAAGATGAGGGGTGATTCAGATTTTGATATAATTATAAACATGTGGGCTTATGATGACCTCCAGATATCTTTTAAAAGATATGCTGAATTTATCTGAATTTATCTAAATAAGGCATCTTATCAATAAAACCAAAAAGACATCATGATATCTACATGACGTTTATTTATTTTTAAAGAAACCTGTACTCATGTGTTATTAAATTACTTTCTAACATTTCTAGCTATAATTTACCTTACATGTATATATATTATTTTGTTATTTTCATATTGAATAGTGACATCTTTTTAGCATACAGTTATAGCTACATGTTATTCTACTTAACAAGTGTAATTATGGTTTCAAGGGATAAAATAACTAAAGCATTAATGAAATATTACTAGTTTTTTTTAAAAGATCTCAAGATTTGAGCAATTTTTCAAAGTAAAATTAAATTTCAAGCATATGTTAAGCTTTATACAAATGTATATACCTGATAAAATTTGTGTGTTGACAGTTTCATGAAAGACAATAACTGCTGGTGTCAAGTCAGCCAGAGTTTTGCCAATTCTTTTAGCCATTTCCTGGAGTTCAGTAGAGAAGTATTTATAATATGTCGCTGAAGCATCACAAAGAAACTGAAACATGTCTGTATGTAGTCGTTCTGCTCGTGTACGATATATAATAATATCTGATACCGCCAAAACTTTGAGTAAAAGTCTAGATCGTTGATTCTGATTGGATGTCAATCCTAACATTCCTTCTGTATCTATGACGATTGTTTTACTCTTCGAGTCATATGCTGCCCACACACCAATAGTGCATGATTTCTGTTGAGCAGATGTCTCAAACACCTCCTTCCCTCCAAAGAATGTATGATTAAGGGTAAATGACTTTCCATCACCTGTGTTTCCAAATATTGACACAACTTTTACTAAATCATTACTGTCACACTCAAGCTTGTTCAAAAAGTCTTCTTCATTTGATACCTATAAATTAAATTAAATAATGCTTTTAATTTAAGTTAAATTTAAATCATTTATTTTACAAATAGCATTGATTATCATTATTATAATAGTTTAAATCTACTAAGTTAAATTGGCAAGTTATCATACAGGTACAAATGTACATGTAACTATAAAACCAGAGTTTGTTAAATTATCTTTCTTAAATTGTAGTAAATGTCTAAAGCCAAGAAAGAAACCTTCAATCATTTCAACTTAATGTCGAGATTGCAATTTAATGTGTTTGTTTGTTTGTAGCCTGTAGGTCACATGTTTGTGATGGATACCCAAATCATAGGGTGATTAAGAGCTTGATATACATGTATACAATGAAACACAAGACCTTAAGACTGTATTAAGGCCTCTAGGCGACATGTTTTAGTGCTGGGTTACTGTTTCATTGCCATCCCCTTTTCCTAAATAATGTGGTTTTAAAAGTAATCTTTCTTCTTTGTTTACAACTTTATGATTATTGACAAATGAATTTGTTGTATGAACCGAGCCCCCTTTGCTATATGTGATTATGTTTCCATTTTTTGAATACTCTTTTACCTTCAACTGTTCTTGGTCATCAAGCAACATGAAGCTTGCTATTTCATCGTATTCACTTTCAATCATGCTCTCTGCCAAAGTATTAATGATATCGTCATCATTTGTATTGACACATAAATCTGGTATAATATTAACAGACTGCACCTGTGTTGTGTTAATCATTGCTATGTTTGACTCTTCTTGGGGAAAAGAAATGTAGGTCAAAGAATCGTCGTCTGAGACTGGGGACAATGCCAATGGCTGAATGTTCATAGGCAGGGGCATTGACTGGATGTTCATGTGTAGTGTTTCTTCGGCCTTCTGTTGTTCCCGAAGTTTATGCTCTTTAAATGATATTTTTCTATGTGTTTTTCGAGATGACAGCTTGTGAAAAACCTCAAAACAATAATTGCAGAAGCTTATGCAACACACTTCGCACCATAAATCAGCAAAATTTTCATCTATACATATTTTAGATGGAAGTATTTTAGAAATCTGACATAGTTCTGAATGATGAGGACCTTTAATCACATTTCTATCATGTAATTCAAAACTGACATTGGTTGAATGTATTGTTTCACAACAGTCTTCACACTGGTCTGAGCCACAGTCCTCACAATGAAAAGTAGCAACAGTTGATTCTGATCTGCAACACAATTTCTCTGCACAAAAACGTTTTGAAGTCCTTGTTCTAAACTTTTTGACGCTTGTCATTGTGTGAAATCATCTCGATCGTTTGTATTGTTGACTTAAATTTCGTTATTGTTTATCATGAAAATGTGAATCATTTTTTCTCTTCGAAGTGTATGAGACGTTTGACAATTTATGTTTCTCTAGAGTTTTCATAGGATTTTACCTTCTAAGTAACAATTTTCGAATGGAAAAACTAAAAATAAAAACATTTTGCTGACGGTTTATTCCCAAAACTGCATTGTGGGAAAGACATTAGCGCTCCATTTTATTTTTATAATAGACTTTCATAATTTCTGTGACAAAAATGTCGAAAAGAAAAAAGAGCGCAGCTCTAATCGATTCAGATAGTGAAGAAAGTGACAGTGGATCAAACATTGATGAAGTATGACAGTTTAGATTGTTCTGAAATTCAGTGGATATATACGTTTTACAGAGAATTCTAATGGATTTATCAAGTTTCACACAAAGTGAAGCCAAACAAAATTTAAGACCTCTCTCCCACCATCCTTTATCATCCCTTATAAATTCATGTATATATGCAAACATCTAATTTTCTCTATCATGATATTGGATTTTAACACAACATCTTTTATCTAGGATTTTAACATATATACAAAAAAACATGCATTTCACCACTCTCAGCATTAAAACACTTAGAAAAACCTCAAAGAATAAGAGGAAATGTGTGTTAGTGTGTGTGTGTGTGCTGTATAAATGTTGACACTTAATACTGAATGAGCAAAAAATGTTCCATGCTACTTGTAAAGTCTGAATTAAAGTTTCAACCTGGTTCTTCCACAACAACATTAACTCAATACATAACTGTCCTTTATATTAAATGTGTCCTGAGTTAAAATCTAGATTAGAAATTAGAAAGGAAAATAAAGTGAAAGCTTAGAATGGTTTAATCTAAGTGAATTTTACTGCCTTTATTTACTTTAGGAAATTTCCAATGAATATGATCAAATATAGCTAAAGCTTTCCAAATGGGAATATATTTTTCAACTGAATGGAAAGATAATTCTAGTTACAATTTTATCACATTTTTAAATGATAGACTTCCTTAGCCACATATTAGCCTTTCTTGTAGTCAGAAATTGAAGGCAGCTTTTTGCATAAAGTAGAAATTATTTATTTTCTGTCAGAACACTTTGGTAAGGGAAATTACTTATCTAGTAAATCCAATTTTGTGCCTGGTTGGTGGTAATTTTTGACATTTTTAGATAAATAAAATAAAAAAACAAAAAATGTTCAATTGTAAAAATTTTAGAAGTTCAGACATTTAATAAGGGACAATTAGAATCTAAGTATACATCACGATCTATTCATAATTTGGCATGTTAGGTTAAAAAGAAAGTTTGCTTAGATAAAATGATTTTATCAACAAAAATTATATGATTTGTTTATCAACAAAAATTATATGATTTGTTATTTAAAGTTTAGGTATGCTTTTAATTTTGTCTGTTTCTTTCTCTTCTCTTAAAACTATAATAAAAATTGACTTGATGCAAATAAAAAAGTCAACAACTTAAGTAAAAAAATCAAAAGAGTTCAATTCTGTTTGTTTAAAGTTTTTTTTTTGGTCATTTAACACATATATATCAGATTAGGCCTTGTATAAGGAAATGGTGCAATAAGCTGAACTGTAATAAAAATATATACAACTTAAAAATAAAAAGTAATGATATATGGTTTAGCTACATTGAAATCTGATATTGAACTGCAACAAAATGTCTTATCTTTTTTAATATCCATATACAATTTACCTCTATACAAAGCCAGCCCTTAAAATACCTTATTTATTTAAATAACTTATCAATTAAGAACACATATAGACATGTAGTGCAAAAACAAATCATATTTGAAAAACCTATTAACTCAAAAGCTTATCAATCTTCTTTAAATTCAAATTTGAAGTTACGAATGTGTTACCAATATCCTGTCATATTAACAATTCAGACAGATTTACACTACTGCCTGATGATTTGCTTGTATTAAAAATAAGATTGGTAAAAATTGCAAGTCAATCAATGCAATGATTTATAGTGACCTATCTTCAAATTCTGGATGATTTTGATATAAATCTCATTCATTTTATTCCACCTACTCCTTTATATAATATAGTGAAAGGAACACAAGATTAAAAGATTTAAAAGTTGATATATCAAAAAGAACCAACCCACTGACAAATCCAGGAAAATGATATGCTAAACATGCTTAAAGTCATATGAAACCTCAAATTAAAAAAAATAATGCATATGTTTTTTTATAACTAAATGGATAGTTTTCATTATAAAACTTATGTACATATATACTTTTTTCTGAAGAAAATTCTTTAATGTGTTCATATTTAGAAGAAGTTTACTTTTTTGATTTGCAATTTGCTGATATATTTTCTGTATGCAAAGTGACCTCAGTGTGACCCACTCGTAAAAATCCGGTGATGGAATACGCATTGATCTGTCCTTAAAATAAACAATTATCTGATTGTACATGTTAAAACACGTGCTCAATATCCATGTTTAATTGTTGATTGTTTACTATAAGGTGTCAATCGGTAAACTTCGGCTTCTAAACACAACATTCAAGTAGCTGCCATATTTTCATTTCATAACAGACACCGAGAGAAAAAAAATGACAATTACACGATATGGTTGCGTAAAAAATGATAAAATTGTGCACAGAAGACAAAGTTTATGGTATGCATGCATTGGTTCAAGAATTGGATAAACATTATTTTTCACCAGGCACTGGTTTCTTATGACTTTAAGTTGTCATATTTTGTTTACATTCAAATACCTATGTTGCATCATTGTTAATAATTTCTGTTGAATTTATGTTTTTAAAACAATGTTTAAGACAAATGGTTTTCTTTCAGGATCTGAAAGCACTGGCTAAAAGCAAAAGGAAGCGACCAAATTCTGAATCTCAAAACTCAGCAGCAGCATCACAGAGTGATTCCGACTCTGAAACATCTGAAAGTGATGATGATGTAAGTATTGGTCAAGACAAGATCATGTTATATTATAAAACAGGGTAACAGGGCTCTTTTGCTCCCTGTTGAAGGCCTCACTGTGACTTTTAGATCAGGAACAAAAATAAAAGTGCTTCTCCTTTACTTTTTGTGTTTTTTGCTGTACAAATATTGTTTTGTGTCATGAATGTTATAGGATATTTCCCTTCTTTTCTGTGACAATGCTTTGGTGGTACCGATAAAATGATTTAATGGTTTGATATTTACTAGCTCCTACAGTAGTTGATTATATTAAGTGTCCAATTGTTTTTTAGTTTCTGTAGATATTATTTTTGTGTTTTTAGGATATGCTTCTATTTTGAATATCTACATATGAAAAAGAAAAAAATTAAAGTAAATTGAAAAATAAAGAACTCAGTTCAGATTTGTTAGAATTTATTGTAAATGGCTTTTGAATTTACAGTGGACAGTAAATGGCAAGGGTAAAAAGAAAAAGAAGAAAGGGAAAGCTGCCAAAAAGAATAGCAGGAAATCCTCAGCATTATCCTCTTCAGAAAGTGAAGCTGAAAGTGAGAAACATGTTTCTGAACCTGAGGAAGGTATGTAATTAATGCAAACAGAAATGGATTACCTCCCTTCTTTATTATTAATTATCACCATTATCTTTATAGAATGTAATTAAGACATGTGTCAGAGACAGTGTAATTAATGTGATCCAATACATACAAAAGAATTATTTCTCTTGCATCATTTGTGTAAACAGTGCAATGCAGTAACACCAGTGCTGTGTAAACTGCAATTAGCTGTAAACAATACCATGCATGTTTTTTGATCTGAAAGAATCTTGGAATAAAGTGAAATTTCATAATTGTTCAGGAATGTAAGAATAGCTGTCCTAAATTAAAACACAAGTGAAGTTTTACACTCCTACCTATGATCATACTCGTGTATTTGGCAGAAGAACACCAATGTTCCAAAAGATCTTTACATTCCAAACATATTTAGAATTAAGACAGAAATAAAAAAAGATTTAAGTCTTTCTTTTACAATAGTAGAAGATAAAAAACACAAAAGAAAGCAACATTAGTATGGAAAAGTTGGCCAAATTATGAAAGCATTGAGAAAATATTGTCAGGTCAATTAATTTTCATTGAATAGCTTCACATCTTGACGACTATGGGATTTAAAGCTTGTATATTGCCTTTGATTTAGGAACTTTACCATTTTTGTTCAGTTGTCTCATTTAGTTCACCTTTCTTGTCATCTTTATTGTAGTATTATTATACGACCGCAAAATTTGAAAAATTTTTCGTCGTATATTGCTATCACGTTGGCGTCGTCGTCGTCGTCGTCCTCCGGCGTCCGAATACTTTTAGTTTTCGCACTCTAACTTTAGTAAAAGTGAATGGAAATCTATGAAATTTTAACACAAGGTTTATGACCACAACAGGAAGGTTGGTATTGATTTTGGGAGTTTTGGTCCCAACATTTTAGGAATTAGGGGCCAAAAAGGGCCCAAATAAGCATTTTCTTGGTTTTCGCACTATAACTTTAGTTTAAGTTAATAGAAATCTATGAAATTTTGACACAAGGTTTATGACCACAAAAGAACGGTTGGGATTGATTTTGGGAGTTTAGGTTTCAACAGTTTAGGAATAAGGGGCCAAAAAAGGGCCCAAATAAGCATTATTCTTGGTTTTCGCACAATAACTTTAGTTTAAGTAAATAGAAATCAATGAAATTTAAACACAATGTTAATGACTACAAAAGGAAGGTTGGTATTGATTTTGGGAGTTTAGGTCCCAACAGTTTAGGAATTAGGGGCCAAAAAGGGACCCAAATAAGCATTTTTCTTGGTTTTCGCACCATAACGTTAGTATAAGTAAATAGAAATCTATGAAATTTAAACACAAGGTTTATGACCATAAAAGGAAGGTTGGTATTGATTTTGGGAGTTTTGGTCCCAACAGAATAAGGGGCCCAAAGGGTCCAAAATTAAACTTTGTTTGATTTCATCAAAATTGAATAATTGGGGTTCTTTGATATGCCGAATCTAACTGTCATGACTGTGTATGTAGATTCTTAACTTTTGGTCCCGTTTTCAAATTGGTCTACATCAAGGTCCAAAGGGTCCAAAATTAAACTTAGTTTGATTTTGACAAAAAATGAATCAGTTAGGTTCTTTGATATGCTGAATCTAAAAATGTACTTAGATTCTTGATTATTGGCCCAGTTTTCAAGTTGGTCCAAATCGGGGTCCAAAATTAAACTTTGTTTGATTTCATCAAAAATTGAATAAATGGGGTTCTTTGATATACCAAATCTAACTGTGTATGTAGATTCTTCATTTTTGGTCCTTTTTTCAAATTGGTCTACACTAAAGTCCAAAGGGTCCAAAATTAAACTTAGTCTGATTTCAACAAAAATTGAAATCTTGGGGTTCTTTGATATGCTGAATCCAAAAATGTACTTAGACTTTTTATTATGGGCCCAGTTTTCAAGTTGGTCCAAATCAGGATCTAAAATTATTATATTAAGTGTTGTGCAATAGCAAGTCTTTTCAATTGCACAGTATTGCGCAATGGCAAGAAATATCTAATTGCACAATATTGTGAAATAGCAAATTTTTTTTTTAATTAGAGTTATCTTTCTTTGTCCAGAATAGTAAGCAAGAAATATCTAATTGCAAAATATTGTGCAATAGCAAGATTTTTTTTTAATTGGAGTTATCTTTCTTTGTCCAGAATCAACTTAAATCTTTGTTAAATACAATATACAATGTATATTCACTTTTTACTACCAACTGATAAATTATAATAAATAACATTCAGTGATAACAAGCAGTTTTTTTTACATCTTAATATTTTATGATGTATTTAAATGAGTAGTTATTGTTGCAAACTCCATTAGAAATTTTAATTGAGATTAGTTTTGGAATAAGGGAAAGGGGGATGTGATTAAAAAATTGGGTTCAATTTTTCTCATTTGAAATTTCATAAATAAAAAAGAAAATTTCTTCAAACATTTTTATGCCCCACCTACGATAGTAGAGGGGCATTATGTTTTCTGGTCTGTGCGTCCGTCCGTCCGTCTGTCCCGCTTCAGGTTAAAGTTTTTGGTCAAGGTAGTTTTTGATGAAGTTTTAGTCCAATCGACTTCAAACTTAGTACACATGTCCCCTATGATATGATCTTTCTAATTTTAATGCCAAATTAGAGTTTTTACCCCAATTTCACGGTCCACTGAACATGGAAAATGATAGTGTGAGTGGGGCATTCGTGTACTGAGGACACATTCTTGTTTTGAGAGGATTAATATTCAACAGCATAGTGAATTGCTCTAAGAGAAAACAAAAATTTTAAGTTCATTAGAACACATTCATTCTGTGTCAGAAACCTATGCTGTGTCAACTATTTAATCACAATCCAAATTTAGAGCTGAATCCAGCTTGAATGTTGTGTCCATACTTGCCCCAACCGTTCAGGGTTCAACCTCTGCGGTCGTATAAAGCTACGCCCTGCGGAGCATCTGGTTTTTAATGTGATAATCCTGTGTAAAAAGGCAGTATATTTAGACAATATACGTATAGTGTCTTGAAATATGAAATTTATTTGTATGAGGCTTAGAAACGGGAAAATGCGAGGTTCTACCGAGCATTTTCCCATTTCGTGCCGATTACAAATAAATTTTATATTTCAAGACACTATACGTATATGGTTTTTATACTGAAATCGATAAAAAAAAAAAAAAAATATGAAACAAATATTATTAAAAAAAAGTGTTTGGAATTTCTCCCTTGGGGTACCATTTTGGGGTATTTCCCTATGAGCATAGTCTAGGCGGTAAGCATTGACAATTTAAGGAATTAGAAAGGGAAAAGGAATTTAATTAATAACATTTGATAAACATGGTATATAAATTACTAATTTGAAGACATAACAGGTTTAAATTCATAAAGGTTTGACCATTGTTACTACACGTCATGGTTGTGACGTGACGTTGTAAGTAGGCGGGGCTTATAGGTGAGTTGAGGTCATTGACGTATAAAGCTAACGTTTATACGTATAGCTTTATCTGTATAGTAAAATAGCTGATTGCAGTATAATGTGCTTTATTATAGGTGAAGTGTCAGAGTCTGACAGCGCAGGTGGTAACTCTGGGTCTGACTACGAATCTGATAAAGAGACATTCAACGATGGCTATGATGAAAACTTAATCGGAGATGAAGAAGATCGATTACGCCTGGAAAAAATGACAGAAAAAGAAAGAGAACAAATTTTGTATAACAGAATCGAAAGAAGAGAAGCTCTGAAAACAAGGTAGGATATTGTGGGTGAAAATAATCTATAATATAATGGTTTGACAAAGTAAAATATTCAGAAAAAGAACAGAAGAAAAGATAAGTATGGAAAAAAAATCAGTCTTTGGTAATTGTTAGAGCATTGTAAGCAATCGCTGGCATTGTGTTATTCAAAATTCCTTAGAATGCTTGAGGTAACCACTTATTGAACCGTGATATTTATTATTGAAGCAAACCAGAAAAATGACAAATAAATGCGCTCAGACTTTATTAACTAAATAAATAAAAATACTACACATTTCATGATTTATTTAATTAGGTTAATTTAGTTACATTTAAATACAAAAAGGAGAAAGAAAAGAAAAAACAGAATTGTTTTCAAATAAATAAATACTGTAAATTCAGAAATTATTGCGTACATTTATTATTGCGATTTTGTCATTTTAAATTTAAATGTGATTTTAATTTTTACGATTTTGAAAAAAATCCTGTTTAATTCATGTAAAATATTTCAAAATGTGAGTTTAAATTATTGCATTTTTCACAATAATAAAAACCTGGCATTAATTTCAGCTAACCAGAAAAAAACACACAGAAGTGTAAAAGCCTCATTTATTTATTTTTTAAGCTAAAAAATATGGTGCTACAACTTCAAGATCAAATGAGTTAAATTTAATTTCATTAGTTTAAATATATTTATTTAAAAGGATTGGAAAGCAAGTTTTGCAACTTATATTAATCCACTTTGCAGGTGCGAGTGCTGCCTTGTAGCGGCATTAGCCTGCCCTTTTTAGCTCACCTGGCCTAAAAGGCCATGTGAGCTTTTCTTATCACTTGGCGTCCGTCGTCGTCGTCGTCGACGTCGTCGTCGTCGTCGTCGTCGTCGTCGTTAACAATTTTTCAAACATCTTCTCCTCTGAAACTACTGAATGGATTTGAATGAAACTTAGCATGATTGTTCCTTAGAGTATCCTGCACAAAGTGTGCGCTTCGATTTTTGATCCGTCAAAAAACATGGCCGCCGTTACCTAAAATAGAACATAGGGGTCAAATGCAGTTTTTGGCTTATATCTCGAAAACGAAAGCATTTAGAGCAAATCTGACATGGGGTAAAAATGTTCATTAGGTCAAGATCTATCAGCCCTGAAATTTTCAGATGAATCAAACAAACCATTGTTGGGTTGCTGCCACTTAATTGGTAATTTTAAGGAAATTTTGCAGTTTTTGGTCATTATCTTGAATATTATTATAGATAAAGATAAACTGTAAACAGCAAAAATGATCAGCAAAGTAAGATCTACAAATAAGTTAATATGACCAAAATTGTCAATTGACCCCTCAAGGGGTTATTGTCCTTTAATGGCAATTTTTCACAATTTGTTCATCATATTTGCTAACTTTAAAAAATCTTCTCCTCTGAAACTACTGAATGGATTTGAATGAAACTTAGCATGATTGTTCCTTAGAGTATCCTGCACAAAGTGTGCGCTTCGATTTTTGATCCGTCAAAAAACATGGCCGCCGTTACCTAAAATAGAACATAGGGGTCAAATGCAGTTTTTGGCTTATATCTTGAAAACGAAAGCATTTAGAGCAAATCTGACATGGGGTAAAAATGTTCATTAGGTCAAGATCTATCAGCCCTGAAATTTTCAGATGAATCAAACAAACCATTGTTTGGTTGCTGCCACTTAATTGGTAATTTTAAGGAAATTTTGCAGTTTTTGGTCATTATCTTGAATATTATTATAGATAAAGATAAACTGTAAACAGCAAAAATGATCAGCAAAGTAAGATCTACAAATAAGTTAATATGACCAAAATTGTCAATTGACCCCTTAAGGGGTTATTGTCCTTTAATGGCAATTTTTCACAGTTTGTTCATCATATTTGCTAACTTTAAAAAATCTTCTCCTCTGAAACTACTGAATGGATTTGGATGAAACTTAGCATGATTGTTCTTTAGATTATCCTGCACAAAGTGTGTGCTTAGATTTTTGATCCGTCAAAAAACATGGCCACCGTTACTTAAAATAGAACATAGGGGTCAAATGCAGTTTTTGGCTTATATCTCAAAAACGAAAGCATTTAGAGCAAATCTGACATGGGGTAAAAATTTTCATTAGGTCAAGATCTATCAGCCCTGAAATTTTCAGATGAATCAAACAAACCATTGTTGGGTTGCTGCCACTTAATTGGTAATTTTAAGGAAATTTTGCAGTTTTTGGTCATTATCTTGAATATTATTATAGATAAAGATAAACTGTAAACAGCAAAAATGATCAGCAAAGTAAGATCTACAAATAAGTCAATTTGACCAAAATTGTCAATTGACCTCTTAAGGAGTTATTGCCCTTTAAAAACTTTTTTCACAATTTGTTCATCATGTTGACTTACTTTAAAAAATCTTCTCCTTTGAAACTGCTGTATCAATTTCAGCCAAACTTAGGCTAAATGAGTTTCAGAGTTTCAGAGTATCTAGTATAAATTTTATATTTCATTTCTTTGTATGTCAAGAAACATAGCTCCTATGGCTAAAATAGAACATAGGAGAAATTGATTTTTTTTTTGGCTTTTGAAGAGAATAGGACGATTTCAAGAACATTTAAATAAATTGAAAAGCCAAAATAATCATTGATGAGAGATTAAACCAAAAAAATTCAGGTGAGCGATTCAGGCTCTTGAGAGCCTCTTGTTCCAAATCTACAAGGGTGTCCTTAACGTACAAGAGATATGGCTCTCTCTTAACATGGGTCAGCCATTTATCGTTCCCTTCCGATGGACTATCATCGTTTCCTCAAGACCATACTCGCAAATGGTGTCAAGGGAGACCCGACAATTCAATCCCTGAAATTTTCATCCCGAACGGGAACTGAACTAGGGACCTTTGTGTTAGAAGTCCTTTAATTTCATTGTGATGATAAATTAATCTTCCTCTTACAGATTTGATATAGAAAAGAAACTACGACAGGCCAAAAAACAACAACAAAAGAAAAAAGACAAGCAGTTTGCTGAGTCTTTGTTAGACAGATCCACAAGTCAAAGGAGTAAAGAAAGACGAAAAAATATTGAAGAGAAAAAAGATTCAGGAAAATTTTCTGTCCTCAAAGAAATAAAGGCAAAAAGAGAAGAAAAGAAGAGACAAGGTTTGTTTTAGGATTAATTGAATTAAGCGTTGTTACAAATTGTATTAGATGGGAGTGTGGAAGCACTTAAATTATTTAAAAGTACATGTTTACATTTTCTTTTCAACTTTGTAGAAGTTAACAAATAAAGGTCACTATATCTTTCAACAATGGCAAAAAACCCAAATCACATAGCAAGCTGTTTTTCAATCAAAAGATTCATATTTGTTTGTTATCTTCCATTGCAAGAGATTTAAGGTAAACACACAATGTGGAATTTTACATTACCTTAATCTTGTTGAGAATATGATGTAAAAACAAACGATAGCAGGTGAATGATGATGACACCTTTAAATGTGACTTTCTGTAAAAGTATATTAAAAGAAATTGAAGAGTGCATCACTTGTAATTATTAGCATCTTAAAGTAGTCTTTAGATGATTATTCAATAGAATAACTTGGTGTGTTCTGTAGCCTCAAAAATTTATTTGATTAATTAGAAATTTTTTTTTATTTTATTATTTATAACTTCCAATTTACAACATAATATACACAAATATAATAGCAATATATAATATATAAATCTATAGATATTATCTAATCAATACATCTTTCTATTAGGAAGCAATTTTTTTTTTTTTTTTTAAATATACAAATATAAGATAAAGAGTAAAGCAGTTTGAACACCGGAGAGAGAGAGATAGAAAGAGAAAGAGAGTGAGAGAGAATAGTGTGGTGAGTTTTCAATATAATTCATCTAGAAATTGAATTCTATTTTAGTATAGTAAATACAGCATTTTCATTTATAACATGTATATACATTTTTGTACTTAACTAAGCATGCTAAGTAATATATCAAAAGCATTCCATTCTCTGAGAAACTGATGTTCACATTTGTTTTTCATAGCAATATTTTTGTCCATTGCATACACATATTTTATCTTTTCTTTTACTGAGTTTATTGTCAGTTTTTTTTTAAAACATCTGGAATTATAAATATATTGCTTTATGGTAAGAAAAAGAGTATTTTCTGCATTGCCTTTTGATATTTTTGCAGTGTTACCAAACAGAAAAACTTCTTTTGTAAAAAGTACACTAATTCCATTGGTTAGAAACCAATTTTCAATCTGTTCTAATAATAATTGTGTATGTTCACATTCCCAAAATAAATGTTCTAATGTTTCAATTTCTCTATTACAAAATGTACAATTTGGATTATCATAAATCTTAATTTTATGAAGAAATTTGTTTGTAGCTAAGATTCGATGATTGAATCTAAACTGTAGCCACTGTAACTTAGTATTATTTGTGACAACAAATGGCAGTTTATAAAAATTTTTCCAATGATTTTGATCAAAGCCAAAAATTTCAGTCCATCTTAACTGACTAGTGGGAACACTTCCATTTTTATTCAAAACAATATACATATCTTTAGAATAATAGATTAATTAGAATTTAAGTATATTTAGAAAATTAAATGGTGTTGTTGAAGTCTATGAGTGTTGTTTACAGAAGAGGCCACAAAACAAAAGAAATTAGAAGAAAAAAGGAAAAAGACGCTGAAAGCTGATGATATTTACTCTGATGATGAAGATGAAGACGATGATAATGAGGAAAATGAGGACGATGTTCGTAAAGAGAGTAAAATGGAGGTCCATGAAACAAAATCAGAATCGGAATCATCTAGTGGTGAACGGTCATCAGATGAGGGGTCACAATCAGAAAATGAGTAAGTGTCTGAGTCATTGAAAGCAGAGATAATTGGGTAGCTATACCCCTGCTCAGAAGGAGTGAGGTAGAATAGTTTATGTCTCTTTTTCTGTCAGTATGTCCTTCCCTTAAAGTTTTTTAGATCTAAAAATCAGTGCTGCCTAATGGTTGTGTATGTAATTTTGTCACTTTTTTTAGAATTTTATTTTTCCTGCTAGTTTAAGAGTTATTGCAGATAATTGAGGTGGATTTCAGTTCCATGAAATGTTACAGACCTGAAAAAAATCTTCATTACACTGAATATTATATATAAAATTAAAAGGACAGAGTGTGTTAAGGGTCTATCTTTATCATTGAAATTTTAACTATGAAATTTCATCTTTCAAGAATATTTGTTAACACGGGATTTGTCATTTTTCCCCGAGGTTTCAGATAAGTTCTAACTTATACTTAGATAACACAAACTTGTGTTATTCATTGTAGATATTATAATTACCAGCGATCAAAGAAAAAAGTCCAGTATGTATCTACAAAGGAACAAATGCAAAAGGTCAGACTGTCTCGGCATAAAATAGAGAGGTATGTACTGCATTATTCTAAGGATTTTTGGACATATAATTTACTTCACATTAACCTATACTGTTCCATTATAATTGTCACAAGTTGAATAATATATATTTGGACTCTGAATTGGGGATGGTACTCTGAAATACCATTGTACCTCCAAGTCCTACATTTATAGTCTGTTATAACCAACTAATTTTTGCAGTTGATTTTTTATATGACAAATATTTCACAAAAAGGTCAAAATTATCAATTTTTATTTAAAGGACTTAAGCACCAAAATTGAAGTTCTGATAAAATTGATTGTCATAAAATTGGTTAGACTAGGTTAACCTTTAAATGCAAATATCAGTTGTTAAACAGTAAGCTTTTCTCTTTCACTGTGATCCATTAGTCTTAAATGAATGGTTCAATTATACCGATAACCTCAAAACGAAAGAAAATTAGTACATATTTTTGAAACCACAGTATATATATGTGATACTTATGATATAGTATAGAAACTTATTTGATCTTTTTTGTAGATGGGTACATATGCCTTTCTTCAGGAAAACTGTGCAAGGTTGTTATGTAAGGATTGGTATAGGAAATCATGAAGGCAGAGCTGTATATAGGGTATGTGCAAATTCTGTAGATTTGTAAGATTATTGTATACGTAGATATAAAGAGGCACTGGCATTTTTGCTCTTTACTCTGAAATAGTGGCATTGACCAAGTCAAAAAGTGGTATGATAAAACAAGGTTATATATTTTGCAAGTTAATTTATTAACTTATCATCACCTTCTGAAAAAGTAAGAATTATGAAATAGGGCTGTTCCCTAATTTATCATGGTTGGAGACAAGGAAGACACTCAAATTACTTGTGGATGGTTCTGTTTTCCTTAAAAATTTCTTTCAAGAAATGAAATGAAAGGTTAGGGTCTTTATAAAATGCCTTCCATGTCCCACATGCATTTTAATTCTGAAACAACACTTACACAGTTAAACGAAATGATAGTACAGATATTTGTTTGATAGTTTGATTCTTTATGTCTTAATTTCAGGTAGCAGAGATAATAGATGTTGTAGAAACTGCAAAGGTTTACCAATTAGGGACAACTAGAACAAATAAAGGTTTAAAATTAAGGTATTGCATAAAATAATGTAGAATGTGATATAAATGTACATGTATTTAGGAGAAAATTTTTGTAACAGCAATGGATAAATCTTCATCTATTTTTTAGCTCACCTGGCCCAAAGGGCCACCAAGTGAGCTTTTCTCATCACTTGGCGTCTGTCATCCCTCGTCGTTAACTTTTACAAAAATATTTTCCTCTGAAATTACTAGGCCAAATATAACAAAACTTGGCCACAATTATAATTGGGGTATTTAGTTTAAAAAATGTGTTTGATGACCCGTCCAACGAACCAAGATGGCTGCCATGGCTCAAGATAGAACATAGAGGTAAAATGTAGATTTTGGCTTATAACTCGGAAAACAAAGCATTTAGAGCAAATCTGACATTGGGGTAAAATTGTTTGTCACGTCACCATCTATCTCCCATGAAAATTTCAGATGAATTGGACCAAGGTGAGCGACACAGGCTCTACAGAGCCTCTAGTTTCTTACTTGATTAGGGTTTCATAATCATTGGTAAGATATATGTTCTGTACATCTACCATAATTAAAAAGAGAATATGTTAATAATTTATTGGATCGTTCCCTCTTTCTGAAACTTCCATCATCTTTCTAAAAAGACAGAAATTTTATAATTACATAAGATGAAATTTAAAAAAAAATCTAGGTCATCATGGTCATGCAGAAAGGGTTATATAATTAGACTAATTGATTTGCCTATTATTTTGCAGACATGGTCATTCAGAAAGGGTTTACCGATTAGAGTTTGTATCAAACCAAGACTACACAGATTCAGAATTCTTTAAATGGAAAGAAGCCATGTTGTTAGGAGGTCTAACTTTACCAACTGTAGATGATATTGAAAAAAAAGTCAAAGACATTGCAGAGGCTGCTAATTATAAATTCAAGGAAAATGATATTGAAGAAGTAAGAATTGTGGATTTTTGTTATTTATTGAGTACACATTTATTTTTATTCATTGGATTCCATGTATATACAATGTAGGTGAACTCAAATATTTATCAAATTACATTTTTTTGTTATCTTGTCCATACTTGCCCCAACCTTTCAGGGTTCAACCTTTGCGGTTGTATAAAGCTGCACCCTGCAGAGCATCTGGTTTTGTTATCTTGTATGCAGAACTTTGAAAAGCATAAAATCAAGTATAAAAAAATACAGTTTTTACCCACAAAAAAACTATACATATGGAAATGAATGAAAATTAAAATAACAAAAATACCAAACACTGCTGAAAATTAAAAACAGTAAGTCCCTAATCAAATGGAAAAATCAAAAGCTCAAACACATCAAACAAATGATTAACAATTGTCATATTCCTGATTTGGAACAGGCATTTTCTTATGTAGAAGATGGTGGATTTAACTTGGTTTTATGGTTAGCTAGCTAGCTTAACCTCTCACTTGTATGACAGTCACATTCTAAATTCCACATTTGATTTAACTCTGTTATGTATATTGATTGCAAAACTTGAAATATATGGGGGATTCAGTTAATTGTAAAATTCATTAAGATGAAACTACTATGCTACTTATAGTAGATGTCATTGAAAAAGTAGTCTTCAAACATCCATAATTCAATGTTGAAGATGATAGAAAAATAACATTATTTTGTAAAAACATCAAAGTTTTACACTGAGTATGGTAATAACAATGATTAACACTTGAATGATAATTCATTTGTATACTTAAAACATATTGATGCTTTTTACAGATTGTAGCAGAAAAACAAAGGTTTAAAAAGAATCCCCATAATTATGCTGTTAAGAAAACCGCTTTATTGAAACAAAAGGTCAGTTGAAGGTTATTGTATCTTATTAAATGTTAAGGAGCTTCTGCGATGGCTCACTTATTAGACTGTACTATGATCAAGATAGATAGGGATTAAATGTCAATGAGACAGCAACCTGAGCATACAAATAGCTGGCTTGTATCTAAACAATATGCTGTCAGTCATATGAAACCTCAAATTAAAAAAAATATGCATATGTTTTTTAAAACTAAATAGATAGTTTTCATTATACAACTTATGTACATATACTTTTTTCTGAGGAAAATTCTTTAATTTGTCCATATTTAGAAGAAGTTTACTTATTTTTAATTGCTTGCTGCCAGGAAAAATCCGGTGATAGCAATACGTAGGAATCTGTCATTAAAATAAGCAAGTGCCTGATTGTATATGTTAAACACCTGCTAAATACCCATGCTTTTTGTTGATTATTTACTATAAGGTGACAATTGGTAAACTTCAGCTTCAAAACACGGCATTTAATGAGTAGCCATATTTGTTAAATCATAACAGACAGAGAGAAAAAAAATTTGACGATTATACGATATATTTGCGTAAAAAATGACAAAATCGTGCACAGAGGATTAAGTTTATGATATATACATGCATTGGTTCAATAATTGGATAAACATTAGTTTTCACCAGTCACTCGTTTCTTATGACTTTAACAAATAGAAATGAATTTAAATCTTTCAGAGATCTTTGATTGACACAAAGTTCTCAAATGACAAAATTCAAGGATAGGCCTATTTTGTGACCTTGAAAAAATCAGTAGAATTCATTTATAAATATTATATTATAGGAAATGGCTGACATGGAAGGTAATGTTGATCAACAAGGTAAACTTCAACAAGAATTAGAAGATTTAGAGGAAAGGGCCACAGAGTTGGACCGACGACGGTCACAGAAAATCAACTCTATCAGGTATGTCAGGGTTGTTAGAGGAAAGGGCCACTGAGTTGGACCGGCGACGGTCACAGAAAATCAACTCTATCAGGTATGTCAGGGTTGTTAGAGGAAAGGGCCACGGAGTTGGACCGGCGACGGTCACAGAAAATCAACTCTATCAGGTATGTCAGGGTTGTTAGAGGAAAGGGCCACTGAGTTGGACCGGCGACGGTCACAGAAAATCAACTCTATCAGGTATGTCAGGGTTGTTAGAGGAAAGGGCCACTGAGTTGGACCGGCGACGGTCACAGAAAATCAACTCTATCAGGTATGTCAAGGTTGTTAGAGGAAAGGGCCACTGAGTTGGACCGGCGACGGTCACAGAAAATCAACTCTATCAGGTATGTCAGGGTTGTTAGAGGAAAGGACCACTGAGTTGGACCGGCGACGGTCACAGAAAATCAACTCTATCAGGTATGTCAGGGTTGTTAGAGGAAAGGGCCACTGAGTTGGACCGGCGACGGTCACAGAAAATCAACTCTATCAGGTATGTCAGGGTTGTTAGAGGAAAGGGCCACTGAGTTGGACCGGCGACGGTCACAGAAAATCAACTCTATCAGGTATGTCAGGGTTGTTAGAGGAAAGGGCCACTGAGTTGGACCGGCGACGGTCACAGAAAATCAACTCTATCAGGTATGTCAGGTTTAGAAGATTTAGAGGAAAGGGCCACTGAGTTGGACCGGCGACGGTCACAGAAAATCAACTCTATCAGGTATGTCAGGGTTGTTAGAGGAAAGGGCCACTGAGTTGGACCGGCGAGGGTCACAGAAAATCAACTCTATCAGGTATGTCAGGGTTGTTAGAGGAAAGGGCCACTGAGTTGGACCGGCGACGGTCACAGAAAATCAACTCTATCAGGTATGTCAGGGTTGTTAGGGGAAAGGGCCACTGAGTTGGACCGGCGACGGTCACAGAAAATCAACTCTATCAGGTATGTCAGGGTTGTTAGAGGAAAGGGCCACTGAGTTGGACCGGCGACGGTCACAGAAAATCAACTCTATCAGGTATGTCAGGGTTGTTAGAGGAAAGGGCCACTGAGTTGGACCGGCGACGGTCACAGAAAATCAACTCTATCAGGTATGTCAGGGTTGTTAGAGGAAAGGGCCACTGAGTTGGACCGGCGACGGTCACAGAAAATCAACTCTATCAGGTATGTCAGGGTTGTTAGAGGAAAGGGCCACTGAGTTGGACCGGCGACGGTCACAGAAAATCAACTCTATCAGGTATGTCAGGGTTGCAGGGCAGTTTTATTAGACTGATGGAAGTATTGTCAATTCTGTGTGCTGGAATTATATCTTTTTATTAAACTTGCAAGTCAGTTCAAGTTGAATTAGATTTCCCTTTATGAAAATATTTGATTTAATGATTTTATCTGGAACTTTAAATTTGTTTTGTACTTCTCAGCAAATTTGGTTCAGATATTTTTTTGTAACTTTTTATCAATTGTTGCAAAAAAATTTGATTGAAATTATGATCATATTATAATTATAAATTCTGAAATAGCATTAATTAATCTCACAATTTTGTTCATTGATTAACAATAGTAATAAAAAATGTGTTTATCAAATTCAATTTCTGAGTTTCCAAAACTTATTGCTTTTTCTTTAGTTACATAAACCAGAGAAACAGACAGCGTAATATGATAGAATCAGAAGAAGCTTGTAAAGTTGAAGTAGAAGAAATGAAAAATAAAGTAGCTGATCCATTTACCAGACGACAGTGTCGTCCAACCATGGTAACAAAGGTATGTCATATGGGACTAAAACAATGGACAGAAATTTGATTATTACTTTAGATGAAATTGAATGTTAAAGTTTGTGAAATATCTTTTTTTACACGAAATAAATTTTATCACTTCAAAGTTACTAAATTTTGATTATTCCTTTTAAAACTAGACAATAATTTAAATAGTGTAATCTGTCTAAAGCCAAAACTACAGAACATATATTGTTAACCTTGATGATTTCATATGTACTTTATGACATATAATTTGACATGTACTTTCACAACATATAATTTTACATGTACTTTCATGACATAATTTTACATGTACTTTCATGACATATAATTTCACATGTACTTTAACCACATATAATTTTACATGTACTTTCATGACATATAATTTCACATGTAATTTTACATGTACTTTCATGACATATAACTTTACATGTACTTTCACAACATAATTTTACATGTACTTTCACAACATATAATTTCACATGTACTTTCACAACATAATTTTACATGTACTTTCACAACAAAATTTTACATGTACTTTCATGACACATAATTTAACATGTACTTTCATGACATATAATTTTACATGTACTTTCACAAATATAATTTGACATGTACTTTCACAACATAATTTTACATGTACTTTCACAAAATATAACTTTACATGTACTGTCATGACATATAATTTCACATGTACTTTCACAACATATAATTTTACATGTACTTTTACAACATATAATTTCACATGTACTTTCATGACATAATTTTACATGTCCTTTCATGACATATAATTTCACATGTACATTCAAGACATATAATTTAACATGTACTTCAACAACAAATTATTTTGCATGTACTTTCACGACATATAATTTCACAAGTCCTTTTAGATGTACTTTTATGACATATAATTTTAACGTGTACTTTTACATCCTTTAATTTCTCGTATACTTTTACAATTTTTAATTTCATGTGTACTTTCACAACAAATAATTTCACATGAACTTTTACAACCTATAATTTCACATGTACATTCATGACATAATTTCATGTGTACTTTCACAACAAATAATTTCACATGTACTTTCACAACAAATGATGTCACATGTACGTTCAAGACATATAATTTAACATGTACTTCAACAACAAATTATTTTACATGTTCTTTCACGACATATAATTTCACAAGTACTTTTAGATGTACTTTCACGACATAATTTTAACATGTACTTTTACATCCTTTAATTTCTCATATACTTTTACAACCTTTAATTTCATGTGTACTTTCACAACAAATAATTTCACATGAACTTTTACAACCTATAATTTCACATGTATATTCCTGACATAATTTCATGTGTACTTTCACAAAAATTGATGTCACATGTACTTTCATGACATATAATTTTATGTGTACTTTCACAACATATAATTTCACGACATATTTTTTCACATGTACTTTTGTACTTTTACGATATATACTCTGACATGAATGATTTGACATATACTTTCCCACAACATATATATCACATGTACTTTCACTCCTCTATCAGAAAACACTATGATGAAGCATCAGATTCTCTTGAATGAATTGTGCCCATTATTTGAAGGTTTACTTTCTTTCAGGTTGGTTCGCAGGCAAAAGAACCATTGAAAGAAGCCAAAGAAGGTCAACTTAAAAACGAAAGCCCATCATTGAACCACAAACTCCCATCATTGAAGGTATATAATTATATTCTTTTTTGCTATGGTTGGGATGGTAGTTCAAAAATGTAGCTAAAGAAGTGTAAAAGATAATTTAAAAGTTATGCATGTTTGGGTTAACAAAAAAGTGGCAGCTCCTTTTGTTGATTTCTAGATAATTTTTTTTTGCTTAAAACCCATGTTAATTTTATAAGATAAAACTGAACTCTTAATTTTCCTTGTTTAGAGACTTAATTTGTTTCAAGTTCAAGGCTATCAATTTTGTATTTTTATTTGCTTAAATGTATATATGTATCAGACTATTTTATGGTGTTTTGATTTATTACGTTCAAATTTTTATTTATTCAATCATTCTGAAGATCTCTTGTACATAAATATTGGTTTAACGCAATAAGTTGACCTGGTACGAAAAACTCTGAACCTTTTGAAACCTTGAGATCTTCAACATGACTGTTTATTCCCTAATTTTTATCCACTGTATTTTCCAGGCTGAAGATCACAGAGATCATAGAAAGGTATATCTCAAAACAGTAAAGAAAACTAACGCAGATTATTTAAGTTGCTAAGTTAAAGGCTACTGTTAAGTTTTAAAAATGTTTCATAGTTGCAATTTCCAGTAAATGCTAGGTGCATGACTAGTTATAGTACCTCAAGATCAATTTTGGCTGCCTACAACTTTTTTCAAAATTTGAATAGAATCTTGGATAAGGTTGTCAACATTGATTGAAAACATTCAAATAGAGCTAGCCATCATTTAGTGTAAAACAACATACCGAGTTATTTCTTTACCTTGAACTGGCACTTTGATTTAAAGAAATATTGGAAAAATTAGTAAGCCAGTTAAGTCATATTCAGCACAATTTAGTATTTATTAAGTTCTTTCATATAATTTAAGTCATCTAGTGTCAGGTTTTCCTATTACTTGAAAATTAAAAGAAAATTAAATTGATAAAAAAGAAATTTATAACAAATAGTTGACTGTACTGTTTTGATTTCTACAAGATTTTATTGTGTTTAATTTGTACTCATAACAGACTGGTTTGGTTTGCCTGTCCTTTATCTGTTTGAATTTTCTAGATATAAGGGCCAGGTATTCACCAACCATCTTTTACCTCTATTTTTTGGCATCATAAGTAGAAAAGTTTCCTGGTTGAAAAGGGAGAGAAGCCGACACAGAAATATAGATTCTACTTCTGCATTGAGTGTCATACAATATTTCATCTTTTCAGACAGTTACATTTCAAATTTAAAATATGAGCCTTGTCTTGCATTTTTGAATACCAAGAATTTAACTGTTGACAGATGAGAAATATGGTATTCCACTAGATACAGTGGTAGATTCATCGTATTCCACTAGATACAGTGGTAGATTCATCGTATTCCACTAGATACAGTGGTAGATTCAGTTAATCGTAGTCCACTAGATACAGTGGTAGATTCAGTTTATCGTATTCCACTAGATACAGTGGTAGATTCAGTTTATCGTATTCCACTAGATACAGTGGTAGATTCAGTTTATCGTATTCCACTAGATACAGTGGTAGATTCAGTTTATCGTATTCCACTAGATACAGTGGTAGATTCAGTTTATCGTATTCCACTAGATACAGTGGTAGATTCATCGTATTCCACTAGATACAGTGGTAGATTCAGTTTATCGTATTCCACTAGATACAGTGGTAGATTCATCGTATTCCACTAGATACAGTGGTAGATTCAGTTTATCTATAAATAGACAACTTTTAAGTTTGATGCATTTCGGTCAAAATCTCTGGTTTTAGTGAACATTATTCATGCGTTTAAGGGCATCGTCACTTCTGTTCCCATGTTGAGTAATTGGTTGGAAAACTATGATGATATATTGCATGAATAATTCTGCAAATTGAATTCTCATAAATGACAATCAGCACTGCTGTCATTGGGGAATTGTGATTAAATACCTACCGAACAAACATTATTTCTAGTTTATCCTGCATAATGATGATCACTAAGACGCTTAATGAACGTTAATAGTGCAGGGATACAGGTGATCCTTTCTATCTGGTAAATGATGTCATAAAGGCCCTCGAGCATTTTTCCAGTGATGGACAAACTCGAAAGTGGTCTTTGTTTAAGACGATATGTAGGCAAAGTTCATCTTTTTGTATCAAAGATTTTGCTCTTTTTATGTGTCATCACAATAGTGAAGTCAAAGGAAAGCAAGAAAATGAAATGTTTTTGATTTGAAATTTGAAAAAGTGGATCTGAGATGAAAGAAATTACAAACAAATAATCAATTGTTGGAAAAGTGTAAGCCATCTATGAAGGAGAGAAATGTACGATCCATTATCTATTTTCTTCTTATTTAATTATTTATCTGCTTACATTTACCATGTATATAATCTCTTTTCATATGAGATTTATTTCTTTGCTACATTTGATTTAAGTGCAGTGTTATAAATAACTTTAGATTTGGGTTGAAAGATACTTTGATTTTTTGTTTGTTGTTGAATTTTCCTATAGAAATCTTTAACAGAATTTTATAGAATTTTGATCATTAAACTTGTTGATGGGTGGTAAAAAAACAGTTCCAACCACACAACCCCAAACACACACATTAAAACACACAACAATTAAGTCATGAAACTGTAAGAAAATATGTGCACATTGTCAACAGTGCTAGCATTGATGATGGGAAGTTTTTAACTACATTGACTCATAATACAGTCCTGGCACGGTCGGTATTGATATATATTATCATATATTTTATATGCTGTTTTAAAGTAATGCAGGTTGTATAAAAATATGTTGACCAATTTTAGAGGAATTTTCTTAAACCTATTACTGTTTGGTTTTTTAAAACTAATAATTGTTTAATGCACATTCTATTGTGTAAGTAATACTGTAAACCTACTTATTTTTCGCGGATACTTAATTTCACGTTTTACCCTTTTTATACCATTTCGCGGCTATTTAATTTCGCGATTTTCTGAAGTTCAATAAGGAATGATCCATGTATTACATATTGCGACGATTAATATTCGCGTTATTTTTCTACTCGCAAAAGTCAGGAAAATAAATCGCTCTTGAAAATAAGTTGGTTTACAGTATTCTGAAAGATATTTATGATTGGGGTCACTTTTCTTTTCAAATAAGATGCAATAAAACCCTCTTGTACAGCAACAACAGCAGGGTATTTAAGGAAAGAAAAATTAAGGCATTTTTATTTGTTTTTATTTGCAGATATCACCATTAAAAAATCCAGATAAAAAGCAACAAGATTTATTTGCTGATCATGATTTTGATATAACAATAGATCTTGACGTCACCTCATCAGGTATTTAATGTAACAATAGATATTATTGTAGTTTACATATATTAGAAACATTTTTATTGGTGAAAACATGATCATGTGACATGAAATAATTCAGTTATTTTCATTTAAATTCAAGGAAGGACGAATAAACCTAAAAAATTTACACCAGCAGTGAGTAACCCTATCATTTACTGGTGACTTAAGCTTTTGAGATTCTTGATATGTTCTTGAGTGATCTCCCATCATAATGATATCACAGACATCTGAAACAAAATTGCAACAGTCATATTTGAAACCTACCAAGTGGCAAGGAAACAAGGCTTTGAAATTATCTTGTGTCAAGGACATCTTGTATAAAATTTTACAGTCTACCTTTAATGTGTAGTACATTTCTCTCCAACTCCAAATAATTTTTTCCAACAGTTTCCAGTGTTTTAAAAAACTTACTTTTGATGGTTCAAAAGACCCTTGCACTGTTCAGTATAATAAAAACAATTGTGGCCCCTAAGAAGTGAAGAATAACCAAATTTCTCAACCCTAATGTAATAATCTTTTCTGGTTGACAATTTTGAATATTTAAATTTGCTATTGGCCATAATTGTATATTGACCTCACCACATAGGTTTGTGATATAAAGATATTGCTGTCCTCTCATCAGATATGGGAATGAATAAAACAGAAACAAAAAATCATAGATATGTCTTCAAAATAACATTCTTGAATTAACTAAAAACATTAAGACATAATACCAACACTGTCTTTGTTTGTCGCACAGAAAAAAAAGGTATTTATTTTAAACCTACACTCATAAATAGTAGTAATGTTATTATATTATTATTTATAGAATAACTAATCGAAGAATTCAAATAGTGAAAAATATTCAACGTGTGACCAAACAACACATTAATTCACAAGTGCATGTAGCGCATGAGTTAATTTTCAGTGTTGTTCGGTCACCAGTTGAATATTTTTGGATATTTGAATTCTTTGATTAGTTATTCTTTTTATTACATTGGCAAATGTTTTTTTTTAAAGAAATTAATGTAAAGCATTTAAGGAACCATATCTTTTTTCTACGCATTCACAATTTGTTTTGATCCGCCGTTATCGATGTCTTGACCACGCCTAGTGTTGTATGAAGTCAGAGAGTGAAATAACCACGTTTATTTCACATGTGAAATTATCGGGGTTTTTTTTAACTGGGAAATCAATGTAATTCATTGCAACCAATGTAAAAAAATGGTTTACTTTTCAGCTCCCTCAATGATTGTTAATAAAACCAGTGAAACGAGTCGTGAAGGAGCTGCACCAAAAAGATCCCTTAACCTAGCCGAATATAAAAAGAAGAAAGGACTTATTTAGTACTAGTGTGTATGTGTGAGTGTGAGTGTAAATGATGAAGGATGTTTGAGTTGGTGTGACTGATCTGAATCATGTGTATGTGTGTTGACTTATCATTTCATTTCAAAATGTGTGTTTTCACTACAGAAATATCATGTTTATCATTTTTATATTAAGTATATCTTGTTTTAGAGAAGGACATTTAGACCATATAATTCATATAAGAGAGTCTGATAGGAAAATTCTCTGTTACTAATAGTATCATTATGAAAACTTGCTTCGTGGACCATATTTTAGCATTAATAGATCAGTGATGTGGGAAGAAAAATTACATTTTATTTATGAAAATTTCAAGGAAAGATTGTGTCTTTTGCTAAATCTGTAATTTCAAATTGGTTCTTAACGTTTAAAATGTTTACTGTAAATTCAGAAATTATTGCATTTATTTATTATTGCGTTTTTGTCAATTTAGACTATAATGCGATTTTAATTTTTGCGATATTGAGATATATACTGTTTACGGTAATTTATATACAAAAATTAAAAGTGTGAGTTTAAATAATGGCGATTTTATAACCCTGTCGCATTTTTCGCAATAACAAAAACATCGCAATAATTTCTGAATTTACAGTACTTACATTTGTATTATTGTGTGTGTACAGTCCGTCAATTATCAGTTTTTTGGTTCATAATATTTTCTTATAAATTAGGTTTATATAAAACCCTTTCTAATGTTCAACAGCATTAAACTTGTTTTCTAATGTTTCTCTCAGCTTACAAAGTAGGAAATTGCACAATGAACTTACACAATATTTCTTTTAACATAAACTGGGAGTAAAAGTGATCCTTTAAAAGAATTTTGACTGTTAGGGATCAATATGTTTTTGAAGACTGTTAGAAAAGGGGGAGGGGTGTTCAAAATGTTTTTGTCATAGGCCAGTCTATATTTTTACCAGTTGGCAGCTAGTCCCCCTTTTCTCAAATCTCTGAAGTAAGAGCCTTCATAAATAAATCCATAGTAAATAATTGTCAGACTTTTAATGCACTATGTTTGGTTTTTTGTTTTTCTCCAGCCAATTGAAAAATGCACAGCTTCCGGTGATAGCAACATAATGAAATATGTAATCTCAATTTATAAATATTTTTGTTATATAAGTGTTTGGCTGGTTACCCCACATTGTCTGTGTACAGTTTCTGATTTTGATTTGTTCCATTTTTTGTAACATTATCTTACCCACAGCACTTTTTTTATTGAATTGTTTTACATTGCAGTGTCAATTATAAACTCAAATTTACATGTTATTTTTTCCCCAATCTTTGTAATGTGAAATGGATTTCAGTATGTAGTGATATATAAATAATATATATGTAAAACAATGACCAGGGGGTGTTTCAAGTCCTTGGCTACCCATGAAGGTATCTCACATTCATATATAAATTGTTTTAAGTTGTAATAAAACTTGATTTTCAACATTAAGTGTAAATTTAGAAATTTTTGCGTGCATTTAGAAATTGTATTTGAATGGGGATATATTTTGAGATCCCACCCCCTTTCCTTTTCTTCTGAGTCAGAAACCCTTTTTGAAAATGGCTGGATCCCTGAATTTTTATTTTTTTTGAAAACTTGCTTGTGGCAATTTTATAAATACATGTAATTAAATTTTCTAAATATTGAATACAAGAGGTTGTACCTGAAATAATGGACTAACTTATTTTAAATTATTTCTAACCATCTTGCCAAATGATTAAAAAAGTGCTTAAATACAATCTGAGAAATAAAAATCTATGTCAAAATATCTTCAAATAAGGAAGGGTTAAATATACTTGAATCCCATCATCATTTCATTTCACTTCATAGGATGGATTTCAATAAGAGTCAATGCAATGAAATATATGTCAATAAAGGGCGGTAACTGTGATCTTACAACTTTTAAATTAAAATGAGTTGAGATTGAAAATCTGATGTCTTTGAGTGTTTGAGGTATAAATTTGTGAACTGTGTTCACGCTACTTTTTTAAACTCATTCAGGATTTGCAACTGCATGTTTAAAAAGCAACAATTAATCCATCTTGTTTTAAACTTGTTCAAAGGTTAACATTATTTTCTATGTTTTTAAAGCTAACCATGCGTGACCATAACATGCAATGTTTTGTTAAAGGAACAACTGTACGTCTATGAAGTTTATATGTGTTGATGTAGTGATTTTTTTACGATGAGTTCACCAATATGAAAATAGGTTTTTTAGAGGTAGATTTTGTTGAGGTTTTTAAATGTTTAAATTGATATTTTAATCTATGAATTGGTAGCATACTTAACATGTTTCTGTTTGATATTGCATTGTTAGGGCTGTTCCATTAAACATGGATGTTAGAGGGTATGAAGGGACTTCTTAAGGACTGTTCCATTTAAATGGATGTTAGAGGGTATGAAGGGACTTCTTAAGGACCGTTCCATTTAAATGGATGTTAGAGGGTATGAAGGGACTTCTTAAGGACCGTTCCATTTAAATGGATGTTAGAGGGTATAAAGGGACTTCCAAGATTCACCAAACAATCCAGCTATTGTGGATTCAGTATGATTCGTCAGATTCAATCTTTGGTAGAGTTTTGGGGTATAAGTAAGCCAGGAATTTAATGTTAATGAATTACAAATGTTCTAGAGGCTTGAATGTAGACTTTGGAAAAACCATGAAATATAAATAAAAAAAAGAAAGATTTTCCTCAATCCTCAAAAATAAATTAATCCCCAGTACTTTGAGTAAACAACCATCAATGACTCATGTCTAAAATTAAAACCTTCCTACCTTTCCAACTTCATTGAAATGGAATGGCCCTTACAAAAACTATTTGTATACATATTGGAATATTATTACACAGTATCGTGCCTTTTTGAGGCTGCAATGATATCCTGTTTTTTTACACAATCTGATTAAAAGTAAATCTTTAAACTAGCTCAATTTTTTTTGCTTGGTCGCTTTCACACATAATCTTTAATTAGATTTTATTTAACAGGTCTAGTAAGCAATTCTACAACCATTACTTTTGAATTTAAAAAAAAATATATTTGATTTATGGCATTGTTAATAGGGGATGTAAATTATAGTGCAATTTTCTCAATAAGTATTTACTTGAGCATTCTTTAGTTACCATATCAAGCGAGGTGTATAAATCATGAGTTAGAATGAAATACCTCAGGACAGAGTGTGTGAGATTTTTATTAGATATTTGTTATATATGATGTTGTACCTCTAATTAAACTGATAAATCTTTTTGTGTGTATTATTTACTTGATTTGGGATCACAAGATCATGAATGTTTAGATGTCAGATCACCAATTTACTCTGCTGATTGATCAACAATGCTTGGGTTATTTGGATTGGTTTATCTGATCTTGACCATATTACATGGTTCACAGGCCAATGGTTGGTTATTGTCGAGCCTGCCACTTTTGTTGCAGAAAGCTCGACATAGGGATAGTGATCCGGCAACAACGGGTTAGTTCACTTCTTACAAGCTTAATATTTTAGAAGGTGGAACACCTGGATGCTTCATACTTTGTAAAATTGAGAATGGAAATGGGGAATGTGTCAAAGCTACAACAATCCTACCATAGAGCAGACAACAGCCGAAGGCCACAAATGGGTCTTCAATGTAGTATATACATGTAGATACCTTATATTATAAAGTTTCTGTCTGTCACATGTCCATTGACCTCGACCTCATTTCATGGATCAGTGAACAAGGTTTAGTTTCGGTGGTCAAGTCTTAGATGCTATAAGCAATAGGTCTAGTATATTTGTTGTATGTAAGGATTGTAAGGTGTACATTTCCATCTGGCAGGTGTCATCTGACCTTGACTTCATTTTCATGGTTCAGTGGTCAAAGTTACGTTTTTTTGGTTTTGGTCTTTATTTCTAATACTATATGCAAAAGGTCAACTATTTTTGTTGTATGGAAGGAATTTAAGCTGTCTATGTCTGTCTGGCAGGTATCATCTGACCTTGACTTCATTTTGGTGGTTTATTGGTCAATGTTAAGTTTTCATGGTTAAGTTTGTTTCTGCAATACTATAAGCAGTTTGTCAACTATATTTGATGCATAGATTGATTCAATGATTATAAGGTGTACATGTTTGCCTGGGATTGTTAATCTGACCATGACCTCATTTTTATGGTTCATTGGTCAAGGTTAAGTTTGTTTCTGCAATACTATAAGCAGTATGTAAACTATATTTAATGCAGATTGATTCAATGATTATAAGGTGTAAAATTGAGAATGGAAATGGGGAATGTGTCAAAGAGACAACAACCCGACCAAATAAAAAACAACAGCAGAGGGTCACCAACAGGTCTTCAATGTAGCGAGAAATTCCCGCACCCGGAGGCGTCCCTCAGCTGGCCCCTAAACAAATATATACTAGTCCAGTGATAATGAACGCCATACTAATTTCCAAATTGTACACAAGAAACTAAAATTAAAATAATACAAGACTAACAAAGGCCAGAGGCTCCTGACTTGGGACAGGCGCAAAAATGCGGCGGGGTTAAACATGTTTGTGAGATCTCAACCCTCCCCCTATACCTCTAACCAATGTAGTAAAGTAAACGCATAACAATACGCACATTAAAATTCAGTTCAAGAGAAATCCGAGTCTGATGTCAGAAGATGTAACCAAAGAAAATAAACAAAATGACAATAATACATAAATAACAACAGACTACTAGCAGTTAACTGACATGCCAGCTCCAGACTTCAATTAAACTGACTGAAAGATTATGATTTCATCATATGAACATCAGGCACAATCCTACCCGTTAGGTGTACATGTTTGCCTGGGATTGTTAATCTGACCATGATCTCATTTTCATGGTTCATTGGTCAACGTTAAGCTTTCATGGTTAAGTGCTACAAGCAATATATTTAGTGTATTGAATGATTGTAAGGTGTACATGTATTTCTTGTTTGGTTTATATGACCTTGACCTAACTTCTTGGATCATGTTAAGTTATGTGATACTGTGGATTCATTATTATTCGTCGGATACCAATATTTGTAATTTTCGTGGATACAGGTGAAACACGAATTAAAATGTTTAATGAATTACACTTTTCTATAGGCTTTGTGTGGAGATATTGGCAAAACCACGAAATTAAATACCCACGAAAATTGAAATCCACGAAACTAAGTGAATCCACAGTAGTTGTTGTAAAGCTTTATATTTAGGACTATTAACATAGTATTAATGGTTAGTAAAGAAGGCGAGACATTTCAGCATGGGCACTCTTATGGTAGGGCCTAGAGCAAAAGGTAAATAGAATGATTGTAAGGGGTATATTTCTGTCTTGCAGTGTCATGTGACCTTGACCTCATTGTTCATTGATCAATGTTTAGTTTTTGAGGTTTTAGGCAATTTCTCAGGTATTCAAGCAACAGCTCATATATTTGGTATATGGAATGATTGTATGGTGTCCGGCAGGGCTCAACTGACCTTGGCCTCATTATCAATATTTAGTTGAGATAAGAACCTTTCCTCCGATACTATAAGCAATGGGTTAATTATGTTTGATGTATGGAATGATTGTAACACATACATATAAAGTAGAAGATGTGGTATGATTGCAAATGAGACTACCCTCCACAAGAGACCATATGATGTAGACAATAGGACTAAACAATAGTCAAAATACATACAGCATAGAAAGCCCCAAAATGACAAATGTAAAACCCAATCAAACAAGAAAACCAACGGCCTGATTAATAAACAAAACAATAGTCCTCCCTAATCTTGGACGGTGATTTAATAGTAAAATATAAGCAGTTATAACAAGAATGTGTGCCTAGTACACGGATACCCCATCCACACTATCATTTTCTATTTTGAGTGGACCTTGAAAATGGGGTAAAAACTCTAAATTTGGCATTAAAATTAGAAAGATCATATAGGGAACATGTTTACTAAGTTTCAAGTTGATCCGACTTCATCAAAAACTACCTTTATCAAAAGCTTTAACCTGAAGCGGGACAGATGAATTAACGGAGGGACATACCGGAAAACATAATGCCCAGAAATGGGACACAAAAAGAGGCAAAAGGTACAAAAGGAACACTCAAACTCCAATTATCTGAAAAAGGAAACATGGCGGAGGAATTTAATTACATAAAGTAGATAAAACAAAGCTTTTATTTATCTAATAAATTACAACTACCGGTACATATAATCTCATCACCATTTTGTACTGGTAATTACAATGTCAACAATGTGGCAGAACTCAGATCAAGTTATTCAAACTAATAATTTTATTATTATTTGCAGTCCTCTTTCTGAACTAATTTAATTAATTACAGTTTACTATGACATTCCCCTTGATTTAAAGTTGGATGCATCTGCTTTTAAATTTACATGATTAATTTGGGATAATTGGCTTTAAAATAACTACAAATGACATTACATGCACTTAAACAAGAGAACTTTTGTCTGGTTACATAGTGAGGCCAGTACAAAGTTCCATATATATATTTTTTGATCAATTAAAAGTCATATTTTGCACCAAATATTAAAAAAAAAAGGTAACAACTACTAAAGGAAAGCGTTACACCTATGTTAACAACAAAAATATTGCAAACTAAACAAATAAAATACTTTGGATATTTTTTATGTACGACATCATCACAAACTACATTTAATTAGTAAATCAAAGTTAATGAATATCATATAAACGCTTTAATATTGAAATACCATTTGGTTTTGACAGCGTTAAGGTTTTGACTCTGCTAGTGATTGAAACACTCAAACAAATAGAATAGAATTTGTGGAGCTTCCTCTTTAGCAGATAAAATGTTTAGTATTAAAAATTCTAAATTGGTGCATTACCATGTAACTATCAATTTGATTTCAAGTTTTAAACAATAAAACTTGGACAAACTAATATTCAATTCACATAAAAAGTTACAATGTCAAAGAAAGAAAAATAACCAACCAAACTTGCACATTCATGAATGTAATCTAACATGTTTATCTGGTGAAATTCTTGTGTACTGTATACATTTCAATAAAATATATGATAAGGGTGTGAATACATAAACACATGGCTATATAAATAAATGTTCAAATAGCAACCAAAATTCAACCAGCCAGGTTAATTCACCACTGAACTGTTTCTTCTAAAATAAAACCAGCCATGAAGCAGGTTTTGAGTTGATGAGTGAGGCACTGAGAAGCTGGTTTTCATTTATTTGGCCTTAAGGTAGATTCATGGTATACCGCCATCTTGGATTGAACAATCACAGTAAAAAATCGGTCTAGTTATTTGCCTAAATCTGCAAATTTGAAGACAGATTTGCAATTTAATGGTTAGACTGTTTAATAATATAAAGAAAACTTGGCAATTTATTGTATAATCCAAAATATTTAAACAAATATAATTTTTCTTGTTTTTAGAATCATTTTTTTCATACGAGCCATTTAAGGGAAGATAACTCTTTTAGTAAAAAATTTATACTGGACAGATAGGGAATTTTTTTCTTTTTACTTGTAGCAAGAAAACAAGTTCGGTGACACCATTTTTTCTTTTTATTTTCTTAAAACATATTACAAAACCTATCTTTTCACAATTTTTTTCAAAATTCTATCTCATAGATTTTTTTTATGCACACAAATGTGTTTTCCCATGAACAATCTAACCAAATTTAGGCAATTTTTAACGACTCATAGCTTGAAAAATAGCACGGTGACCCCTCCTTTTTATTATATATTTGAAAAGAGCATATTAAAATCTTCATTCTGGCTAAGTATAAGAAAATTCTGTCTCAAAAAATATTTACTTATGATCTACCTTAAAACAATAAGAATAAAATAAATGGCAACACAGTTAACATCTTTGGGATGCTTCCTCCCACCATCAAAACTTGCCATCCCTTCTAAAACAAAATACTGCAGATTGTAGAAGAATTGTATTTTTCATTATTTAATTTTGTGGCTTTGTCAAATCCTGCATGCAAGTCTATTTAATGGTGTATTTCATTGAACATTCAAATCATTGGTTCACCTTAACCCACAAAATAGTTATTCCATGAATAATAATTATATATAGTAATGCAATAGTTACAACAATAACTTCATAACTGTGTTGTATAAATAAGATATGCTTATTTTGTTGTAAATGTGGCTTCATTGTTGTATAAAAATTAATAAATTATTTGATGAAAATGAACAATTAGTAAATATATTTTGAAAGCTATGTGCATAAACAAATAGATCTGACAGCTACATTACATATTCAAGACAACTGTTTTAGAAATAATAGGATGCAATAAGCTGCATCATTTTATAAAAAAGCTCAAAATTTGACTGTATGTGTTATTTCAATGATTTACAAAGTTTAGCTAAATGTAACCAGCCCTTTTTGCATTCATATTTGAAAAAAACTTTTGATGATTACAAAACAAAATCATAACAATACAATTGACTTGACCTATAGTCTTTCTTGCAGGCCTGATGTTTTTCAGGTAAATATATAGTGTTTTAGTGTTTTTTTCCTAAAATCATGAAAAATATTATTTTTTATATTATAAACTCATTTGTTCCTCAGTTATTGAATTATTATCAACATAGTCAAAAATGTGTATTTTTGATTTAAAATTTTTAATTCAGAATATTCGTATTTGATAATACACAATAAATGTCCTTGGTTGATTAACAAAGATACATTAAATGCTAACCAATAAAACACTTGGAAGATGATTAAAGGTTCCACATTTATAAGATGATAATAGTTTTACATTTTTATCGTACTGATACAACATTCACAAGAATTGATCACACCACTCTTTTAAGCATTGAAAGCAGTCATTCTGTTGTTTTGAAGTGGCTCCAGTCAAATCTTTCAACCAATCTTTAAACATATCTTCATCTTTTTTCAGCACTAAAAACTGTCCTAAGACAACATAGGCCTGAAAAAAAGATATACACAAAGCATTAAGAAAAAACGTTTGTTTAGGGAGGGTTTCCTAATTTCTAAAAAAATTATCGGTAGGTAGAAATTTTTATATATGGAAGTTTTTAACGACCTTGACTGGCTATACAGCCCTCGCACGGTCGGTTTTAGAATTTTTTATCTTATTTTACTCATTTATATAATCAAGTACAAGTGTATCGGGTCAACCTGCAATTTTGTCATGATTCACTATAAACCAATGAAAACTTTAGACTAGGTTTTTAAATTTTGCATTACATCATTACTATGAAAATCATCACTTCAATCTTTTAACAGACAGATCTATGTATCAATATGTATATTTAGGCAACTTTCACAAGCATAAGACAAACGCGAATATAATTTGTTGCTAAAAGTTAACTCTTGGATCTTTCCTGAGAAAAATGTACCTAACTACATCAAGTAAATTTGAAAATCGTGAAATTAAACCAGAAAGGGCTAAATGCAAAATAAAGCATTTGTGAAAATAAGTTGGTTTACAGTATAGTAAAGATAGTTATCGTTCTTGTTTTAAAGTTCTTGTAAAAAACAAAAATGGTAGTTGACAACGGTTGGACAGACAGACAACGGTATACCATAAAACGTCACGTAAACAGGTGTTTAAAAACTCTTTGTTTCAACACCTGCCCAACTGTAATTTTGTCAGCATCTTCTTGTATATTTTTGTGTTATTTATCAAAAGTGATAAAACTTACACAATCAAAACCTGCTTCTGTCAGTCTACCACCATAAACTGGTCCAATCCCTGCGAGCTCTGTTACAGGTTTGTCACCCATTGGCTCCATTACAAAATTTCTGTGTTTTTGAGAAGTTGAAGACATTTTACTACAAAGATAAGAAATTTTCATATAACTAGTTAAACATACTGGTTGATTCTGTGAATGATCAAGTGGTCTCAGGGACAGGACCTAACATTTCAACAGACTTTCCATTTGAAAATGTTTCTTCAAATAGTTGGTACATGTATAAAATAAATGAATCTGGAATCAAAATATTCTTGAAATATATATCTCATTTGATGAATTGAAAATAATTTCTATTGCATATAAACCTTTCTCTTTTTACTAGTTTATAATCTGTCCAGTGATTGATGGACAGGCAATCATTATAAAACAAGGTAAATTTCATACATGTGTAACTTTACAGTTCAATATGAAATATTAAAGGTTGACCATGTTGACCACAGAAGCAAAGTTTGAACTAAAAACCAAAAATTTACCAGACATATTTTTCGTGAGACCAGGACTCATAGACTCACCTTAGTGGGAACCTGACTGAAATCATCTATTGCAGTAAAATTGTCAAAATACTCATGCATCCTACAAATGTACCATGCCCAATGAATACAGAATCATTGTGGGGCTAAATCCTAATGGACATCATTTCATATAGATAAGATATATGGAACAGACACCATGCATGGCAGTCTTCACACTGAACTGCTAAATCTACAGGCTCCCAGCACAATTTTAGAAAATTTTTAGTTAGATTCTGTTGGCCTGTAGGTCTGATTTTTACAGGCCCGAGAGCAATTTTACCAGCCTGAGCTGCCTGGGCTGCCACTCCGCGTGAAGACTAGCATGGATACACATTAATGACAGCTAAAGAATAAGACAATTATGACTCTCACAAGTTACTTTTAATACATATATATTAACTTTCACTTTCTATTTATAATGATAGTGTCACCATAACAACAATATATATGTACTTTCACTTTCTATTTATAATGATAGTGTCACAATAACAACAATATATGTACTTTACTGTCTACTTTTGATAGAATAAACCATAGAATAGTGGTATCATGTTCACCATAAGTGTGGGAGATCGTTGGTTATATTAAAGAATTGCTATATTTTGGTTCCTACATTTTATTGTTTCATTGTTTCAGATCAAAGGGACCAAGCTGATAAAAATAATTATCTTTTGTGTTTTCATTTAAAATCTTCAATGTTTTCATCGTACCAAGCTATAAATACATTCAGTATTTGCAACAAAGCAATTTAAAAAACCCAATCATGATTTTCCAATTATTCAACTGGAATTTGAATTAAAATTGGGCGCGAACGTGTAGAGTGCGAACGGACCTTGGGTGCGAACGTGCGAGGTGCCAACGTGTAGGGTGCGAAAGTGTATTGGGCGCGAACAGACCTGATACCGTTGGTTTGAAACCCAGCCGGGTCAAACCAAAGACTAAAAATCACCAAATAGCAAATAAATGATGAACAAATTGCAATCAAATCAATAACTAGATTAATATTGTATTTTCTATTCACATTAATCATTAACATATGGATAAAACACGTCACATGGATTTTATAATTAACAAATCCAGAACTTTAAATCAAACAACTTATACCTGACACAACTAATAAGTTACTGGTAATGTGGAATTTGATGGGTGAAGCTCAATGAAGCTCTGATGTTTGCCCAACAAATTAGGGAAAACGAAAGTGGACTATAAACCTTGTGGCGGAATGCATTTATTGTCATTTTATTTGCAGTTGTCATTACTTTAATCGCCTGATTGATGCTTCCTTCATATATAAGATTATGAACGTACTCACTTGTGTTGGGATTTTTCCGATTTAAAGATAAATAATGTACTGTTTCGTCGAGTTTCGTTTTCAGGAAATTGGCGCTTTCACAAGTAGTCAATGTATAAAAGCAGCTTGAATCAGTTTCAATTTTTCAGCTATACTTAAACATTAAAAAGATTCTGACTTTTTCTTTTGATCTAGATCTGTCCTCCTCACATAGGAGAACCGTAAAATAAATATTTTTTTAAAGCATTTAACATGTTCTAGGTAATTTGAATATTTGTACTTTCTTGTTTTAAGGTTGCAATAATTGACCTTTCGGTAGGGGGTCAAGTGTTTTGTCTGAGTCCGGAATTTTTTTTTGCGCCACTAATATTAACATATTTTTTTTAGCTTTTAGACACTAACAATCAAAATCTAACACTGTCACCGTACACCACAGAGAAAATATGAATTTAGAGCATCTGCTTGATCACAATATTTTTTTTCATCAAATTGGGACTGAGACTACTATATATAACAATAGTAGTCTCATCTTGGGGATAGAATATTTCTAAGGAAAAAACCAACATTAAAATGTTAAATGGTTCTGCTCCCTTAAATAATTTTTTTAAAAAGGGATTAAGTGAAATTAATAACCTGTTTCCACTGAAGCTAAATAAGGAAAAACATATGCTAAACATTGAGATTATAAAAATATAGATTCTAATTATTCCTGATATAATTTTTAAGATGGAAAGTGAAAAAAAATAGTTTGTGTCCATGGAAAATCAACCAGGGAAAAAAAAAAAATTTTAATTTTGTATTATAATATTATTTCCTCGTTCCTGTTTGATATTGTGAAAATTTTGCTACAATTCAAGCCATTCTTTTAAGGGGGGTCCCAGAGAAAAAAAAAGGGGGGGTGGGGGGGGGTAGGCACTTGTCTTAGAAAATAAAATTAGGTATATAGGATTTATTTTTTCTGAGACAAGACTTAGTGCCTGTATGCGTGTTTGTTTGTGGAAAGGGGGGGGGGGCAAATATATGTCCCATTTTAATGCATAGATCATATAAAACTAGATGTGTCAAAGCGACACGAATGGCCCTGTCTCAAAAAGTTGAAAAATCTGCAATTTCAATAACACATGTGGACACAAACATGATGGTAGTCTCTCATATATAAAAAAATCAGATCAAAATCTGGAGGTGTATAGAAAAAAAGTCTGTATAACTATGATTTTCAAAGTTGTAAACCCTTAATTTTGACAAAATTAGAGGAGCGGAACGAAACTTAAACTTAATCTGTAACTCATCATGGTTAGCTCACATATCAAAAATCATCCCAATATCTGAAAACCTTTAGAATAAAAGTCAGACTGTGATTTTTAACAATTTATCAAAGTCCAAATGCAGTAATTACAGCAAAAATTAGCTTTGTTGCTTTTTTTTTTCTCACATCAGGAATTAATATGGAAAAGTATTCTTGTACCTACAAAACCACAAATTATCAATAAATTCTCTTAAATTCTTAGTACAAAACATTTTCCTCAAAAGTTGTGTATATCAGATATATTTTGATTGTTTGTATGCAAATCTGGTTGTTGGTTTACAATTTTGAACGCTTTAACATTTTGTCATGAGGGGCCATTTGTTTTCCTCAGAGTTCAGTATTCTCATGACATTACTTTTTGTTTGCTATGTGGTATTGTTTTTGCTCTTTATTGAAGGCAACACAGTGACCTTCAGATGCTAACATCTACTGTATTTCGACTATGATGGATAGCTGTTTCTCTGGCAATCATACCACATCTATTTTTTATCACATCTTTTTTCATTAAAAATGCACAAAAGACTATATCATTATTATTTTTTTTTTGGGGTGAGTTTAATATGTACCCAAGAACCAGAAAAAATATTTAAAAGGTTAACAGGAATTTGCAAAATATTGGACTGTGCAATAGACCATCTTAATCAACAACACCTAACTTCTCTGAAATGGTTGAGATAGCCTGACATTTTTGCATGTACAAAATGTGATGGGTTTGAACCAATTTTTCTTATATACTGGTTTTAACTTATCAAGACCATGTGTTCTAAAAGTAAAATACACAACAAACAAGAATATGTGTCTATAGGACACTTTGCTATGCAGTGGCAGATCCATAACTTTTCACAATTGGGGGCTGAATGACTGCCTGAGAGGGGGCTTGCTCCGGTCATGCTGCAATGATTCCCTATATAATCAACCATTTTTTCCACAGAAAAAAGGGGGCAGGACACCCCCCCCCCCCCCTCTTAATCCACCTCTGCCATGATCCCACCATCACAAGTTCACTGGTACATGATATCCAGGTATATATATTCTATGTCTATTGGTGATATTAAGAAAATACCATAATAGGTCAAACATTTAGAACAAATGGACAAACAGTGTGTGGATTAATCAAAGTGCTTGTAAGCAATGAAAGGTAAAGATTGCTTTAGTTCAGTGGGAGGTTAAATTAAACATTTCATTGTGTAAAGCATTAGATGTAGTTGATTCAACTACAATTACGGACAAAGAAAGATAACTCCAAACCAAAGATTACTTTAACAATGATATCATTGATATTTTTAGAACAGATATTAGGTTAATGCTTATTGCAAAAGTTGTAATTTTCTTCACTTAGTAACTTGAATATCTTAGCAAATATTTCATTCATAAATTTCTGGATAGGATGTTAAGAATGTTATTGATCAATTCACTATATTTTGTTCATCTCAGAAGTAGTTTTAAACCATGAAAGATTTAGGTATCAATTCAGTAGAATCAGTACCGTAGGGACTGATTTCATTTCATGCAATCTTAACCCAAAATTGAGGTTTGTTTTGGCAAAGTGATAATAAATAAAAATATGACTGTATGGAAGATAAAATTTATTAGTTCTAGAGACTTTCGTCATATGTTAACATTATGTATGTGTATCACAGCATTTAGACACCTTTCTATAAATACTATATCTAAATCATTGTAGCAATAGCTCGTATGGTCCACATTTTAATATAAACAGTACCTAATTTTTTTATCACATAAAAGGTATCATTAAAATTTTACATTATTAATGAACTTATAACAGGCAGTAAAGGCCAGACAAACCCTGCCAAACAGACAAGCAATTAATCCATAATAACTGAAAAATATTGTGTGTAAAAACTTTACAGTTTTCTTTAGCAGTCACTGAACGCTGAAGACAAAGTTTATACAATATTATATGCCAGATGGAAACATTCATCCATAAAGATGTATACTTTGTTAACAGCTTTAAAGCAATATATCTGTCAAGCATAAAAAAAAAAGAAGTTTTGAACTAAGTTAATATACGTTTATCTTGAACTATTGTTACAAGAAAAAAAAAGTTTTTTAAAGAAAAAAAAAGATATGTGATAAATTCTGCTTCATTCATTGCATATGAGACAATGCATATTTATATAGGACCATAAGAGTTATTCTACAGAACTAATAATAACAAAGTCTTCCTCTATCTCAATCTGTGAGGTGATAATATATTTTTGAATTTACAAATCAACTTCTTTATAATTACAGAGATATAATAAAATGTAAGTGTTTATGAGAAAATGTGGTTTGAGTGCCCATGAGACAAGTTTCCTGACCTAGCCTAAGTGCTTATCCTAACAAGTTTTACTGACTCTGTGGGACCAAACAAAACAGGAAGAAGCATAGACATATATAAAGATTACAAAAAAAAATGTAAATGGAAGTACACTTGATTTCAAAATTCAAATTAAATGCACTCTGGATAGTATTATCAAAATTTACAACAAAACCTTCAGTAAGCAGTTTCATAAATACAAAGGGAAGTAATCAAAATGTATGATCACAAATACAAAGGGAAGTAATCAAAATGTATGATTGCAAAAACTGAGTACGACATCTGTTCACCAGACAGCAAAGGACATGGATAAAAGCAAATATAGGTCACCATACATCCTTCAAGCAATGCTTTTTTTCCAGATTCTTTAGAAACAGAATGAAATTAATCTATGTTACTTTGAAGCCAATAGAAAATTTATAAAGTTGATTGACAAACAAGAGGCTCTCAAGAGCCTGAATCGCTCACCTGAATTTTTTTGGTTTAATCTCTCATCAATGATTATTTGGCTTTTCAATTTATTTAAATGTTCTTTGAATCGTCCTATTTTCTTCAAAAGCAAAAAAAAATCATTTTCTCCTATGTTCTATTTTAGCCATAGGAGCTATGTTTCTTGACATACAAGGAAATGAAATATAAAATTTATACTAGATACTCTGAAACTCTGAAACTCATTTAGCCTAAGTTTGGCTGAAATTGATACAGCAGTTTCATAAGAGAAGATTTTTTAAAGTAAGTCAACATGATGAACAAATTGTGAAAAAAGTCTTTAAAGGGCAATAACTCCTAAAGAGGTCAATTGACAATTTTGGTCAAATTGACTTATTTGTAGATCTTACTTTGCTGATCATATTTGCTGTTTACAGTTTATCTTTATCTATAATAATATTCAAGATAATGACCAAAAACTGCAAAATTTCCTTAAAATTACCAATTAAGTGGCAGCAACCCAACAATTGGATGTTTGATTCATCTGAAAATTTCAGGGCTGATAGATATTGACCTAATGAACATTTTTAGCCTGTCAGATTTGCTCTTAATGCTTTCGTTTTTGAGATATAAGCCAAAAACTGCATTTGACCCCTATGTTCTATTTTAAGTAACGGCGGCCATGTTTTTTGACGGATCAAAAATTAAAGCACACACTTTGTGCAGGATAATCTAAGGAACAACCATGCTAAGTTTTAACCAAATCCATTCAGTAGTTTCAGAGGAGAAGATTTTTTAAAGTTGGCAAATATGATGAACAAATTGTGAAAAATTGTCATTAAAGGACAATAACCCCTTAAGGGGTCAATTGACAATTTTGGTCATATTAACTTATTTGTAGATCTTACTTTGCTGTTTACAGTTTATCTTTATCTATAATAATATTCAAGATAATGACCAAAAACTGCAAAATTTCCTTAAAATTACCAATTAAGTGGCAGCAACCCAACAATTGGATGTTTGTTTCATCTGAAAATTTCAAGGCTGATAAATATTGACCTAATGAACATTTTTACTCCATGTCAGATTTGCTCTTAATGCTTTCGTTTTTGAGATATAAGCCAAAAACTGCATTTGACCCCTATGTTCTATTTTAAGTAACGGCGGCCATGTTTTTTGACGGATCAAAAATCAAAGCACACACTTTGTGCAGGATAATCTAAGGAACAACCATGCTAAGTTTTAACCAAATCCATTCAGTAGTTTCAGAGGAGAAGATTTTTTAAAGTTAGCAAATATGATGAACAAATTGTGAAAAATTGTCATTAAAGGACAATAACCCCTTAAGGGGTCAATTGACAATTTTGGTCATATTAACTTATTTGTAGATCTTACTTTGCTGATCTTTTTTGCTGTTTACAGTTTATCTTTATCTATAATAATATTCAAGATAATGACCAAAAACTGCAAAATTTCCTTAAAATTATCAATTAAGTGGCAGCAACCCAACAATGGTTTGTTTGATTCATCTGAAAATTTCAGGGCTGATAGATCTTGACCTAATGAACATTTTTATCCCATGTCAGATTTGCTCTAAATGCTTTCGTTTTTGAGATATAAGCCAAAAACTGCATTTGACCCCTATGTTCTATTTTAAGTAACGGCGGCCATCTTTTTTGACGGATCAAAAATCGAAGCGCACATTTTGTGCAGGATATACTAAGGAACAATCATGTTAAGTTTCATTCAAATCCATTCAGTAGTTTCAGAGGAGAAGATGTTTGAAAAATTGTTAACGACGACAGACGACGACGACGACGGACGCCAAGTGATGAGAAAAGCTCACATGGCCTTTTAGGCCAGGTGAGCTAAAAACATGCAAGTGATTTGAACAGTAATGTTCCTCAATATTGGTATGAAAATTTGTCCACTGAAAAATTGCGTAGTTTAATAGCATCAGATCTTTTTTTCTTGTCTTCCAGGTAAAGAATGCAAATAAGACAAGATTAAAGAAGTTCTAAAAGCCATTATAATAATCTTTACTTGATATGTAAATATTTATTGCACTCTCCTGATTTTGTTTTTTTTAGGAATGTTTAGAGGAATTTTTAACAAAATTAATTAAATGATATGATATATGAATTGAAAAGGGCCAATAAAATCTATATAAATAATTTTACATGAAGTTTTGTAAGAAAGACATCAAAAGTTATTGGAACAGAACAACACCAAGATGTATCTAAAATTTACAATGGTTATCTACTACAAATGTATTAACAAAAAGTTATATAACAAAAACAAAGGGAGGTCATCCCATAAAACATTTAAAAAGCGAATTGATTTGCGTTTAACTATAACAAATACAATATTTACAATATACAAGTACAAATTACATGTAAAGCGCTCCTATAACAAGAAAGACAATCAATTCTATAACATAGATTATAGGTTAGTCTTGATTATACTTACAAACCAAATAACATAAGCTCTATATACACAATTTGATCAACTAAATGATCAACTAAGGAATAAAGTAACTGGTATATCCTACATGACTCAACAAACAGATCTCTAAACTTAATGTTGCTTAAAAAAATACAAACTATTATTGAGACAAATAATGAATATGTTGCATTTGAGATCACAATGGGAAAAGTTCACATATAAATATTTTTTTTATATAAGAATGTCTCTTTATTATTGCCAAAATAATTCTAAGAGATTCACTTTGAACTAACCTCCATCAGCGTGAAGAAGAAAAACGTGTGCAGGATTTCAGTCTGGAGACAGTATGTAAAGGTTAAAAATAACAACTAATAATTCAGCACCTAATATAAACATTCATCATTCATTGAGCACCTATAAAAAGATCTTGCAAGACAGAACTAGTCAACTAAGGCAGAACTAGTCAGCTGAGGCAGAACTAGTCAGCTAAGACAGAACTAGTTATCTAAGGCAGAACTACACAGTTAAACTGGACCTTCTAAAGATAATATATCGGGTTGCCATTTATAATCATGCTGCTTATTTTAAAACTCAATATCATATCTTAACATTGAATATTATAAGGAAAATGAAAAATAATTTTACAGGAAAGTCTTTTGATTAGAACTTCACATTTCCTTTTTAAAACCGGTATATTTTAATGCATCAGAATTAAAGAACCAAATAGAGATTTTTATAAGGGAGATAACTTATTAAAAAAATTGTTCAAAGTAGATATTTTTGTGATTTCTAGAATCTAGAAATTAGGAACGTTTATCTTAATTCTTCTATTTCTTTTTTGATACTGTCCTAAAAAATATGACATAAATTTCTTTTATTAATTTCTTATGTGAAAATAGAATTACTAACCACACTTTTAATAAAAATATGAATTATGAAGTCATCCAAGATCACTCATTGTATGTACATAGGCATTCAGTTAAAATTAAGAATATTTAATTAAGGAATGACTGTAATATTTTTTCTGTCTATGAAGAAATAACATAAACAAGAGGCTCTCAAGAGCCTGAATCGCTCACCTTAATTTTTTTGGTTAAATCTCTCATTAATGATTATTTTTGCTTTTCAATTTATTTAAATGTTCTTTGAATCGTCCTATTTTCTTCAAAAGCAAAAAAAAAAAATCATTTTCTCCTATGTTCTATTTTAGCCATAGGAGCTATGTATCTGACATACAAGGAAATGAAATATAAAATTTATACTAGATACTCTGAAACTCATTTAGCCTAAGTTTGGCTGAAATTGATACAGCAGTTTCAATTAAGGAGAAGATTTTTTAAAGTAAGTCAACATGATGAACAAATTGTGAAAAAAGTCTTTAAAGGGCAATAACTCCTGAAGGGGTCAATTGACAATTTTGGTCAAATTGACTTATTTGTAGATCTTACTTTGCTTAACATTTTTGCTATTAACAGTTTATCTGTATCTTTAATAATATTCAAGATAATAACCAAAAACTGCAAAATTTCTTTAAAATCATCAATTCAGGGGCATTATACCTGAAAAAACAGTTACCCAATTCGGCTGAAAATTTCAGGACAGGTAGACCTTGACCTAATAAATACTTTAACTTCTTGTCTTATTTGCTCTAAATGCTGGAGTTTTTGAGATAAATAACTGATATAAGCCAAAAACTGCATTTTACCCTGTGTTCTATTTTTAGCCATGACGGCCATGTTTTTTGACGAAATAAAAAATAAAGCACAAACTTTATTTTATACACCCTACTGATCGATCATTCAGTTGCAGTTTGGTTGAATTTGGTTTAGTAGTTTTAGAGGAGAAGATTTTTTTAAAGTTAGCAAATATGATGAACAAATTGTGAAAAATTGTCATTAAAGGACAATAACCCCTTAAGGGGTCAATTGACAATTTTGGTCATATTAACTTATTTGTAGATCTTACTTTGCTGATCATTTTTGCTGTTTACAGTTTATCTTTATCTATAATAATATTCAAGATAATGATCAAAAACTGCAAAATTTCCTTAAAATTACCAATTAAGTGGCAGCAACCCAACAATGGTTTGTTTGATTCATCTGAAAATTTCAGGGCTGATAGATCTTGACCTAATAAACATTTTTACCCCATGTCAGATTTGCTCTAAATGCTTTCGTTTTTGAGATATAAGCCAAAAACTGCATTGACCCCTATGTTCTATTTTAAGTAACGGCGGCCATGTTTTTTGACGGATAAAAAATCGAAGCACACACTTTGTGCAGGATAATCTAAGGAACAATCATGCTAAGTTTCATCCAAATCCATTCAGTAGTTTCAGAGGAGAAGATTTTTTAAAGTTAGCAAATGTGATGAACAAATTGTGAAAAATTGTCATTAAAGGACAATAACCCCTTAAGGGGTCAATTGACAATTTTGGTCATATTAACTTATTTGTAGATCTTACTTTGCTGATCAATTTTGCTGTTTACAGTTTATCTTTATCTATAATAATATTCAAGATAATGACCAAAAACTGCAAAATTTCCTTAAAATTACCAATTAAGTGGCAGCAACCCAACAATGTTTTGTTTGATTCATCTGAAAATTTCAGGGCTGATAGATCTTGACCTAATGAACATTTTTACCCCATGTCAGATTTGCTCTAAATGCTTACGTTTTTGAGATATAAGCCAAAAACTGCATTTGACCCCTATGTTCTATTTTAAGTAACGGCGGCCATGTTTTTTGACGGATCAAAAATCGAAGCACACACTTTGTGCAGGATAATCTAAGGAACAATCATGCTAAGTTTCATTCAAATCCATTCAGTAGTTTCAGAGGAGAAGATGTTTGAAAAATTGTTAACGACGACAGACGACGACGACGACGACGACGACGGACGCCAAGTGATGAGAAAGCTCACATGGCCTTTTAGGCCAGGTGAGCTAAAAAATGTGGTGCACACTGGATAATGCGCATCGCGAGTTATTTAACAGTGTGCACCACATTTTTTATGTTATTTCGAATAGACTGACAAAATATTACAGTTATTTCTTATAATTTAATTTTTAAAATCCATTTTAAACCGGCGTAAATCATGAAAAAATGTTGATGACGTCATGGTCACATGACAAAATTATGTCTATGATATGATAAACAAAACAACGTCAACCAATCATAAGACGTGTTACATCCTAAATTATATTATTGTAAAATAATATGAATAACATGTCGAACATGGATTCTATGTTTTACTTTTACTACTATGTTCACGATAACATGATTATTCCAATTCTGGCTTAAAAAAGTCTACTCATTAACAGACAAAAACTCTAAATAACAATTAACAATATGACAAATTTGGAACCATAACATTTGACAAACAAGATATTACTTACTGGATTGAAGATCTAATAACACTTAGGGTGGGAGGTGAAAATCTTATTTATTACTGACAAATGTATCTAGTGCTGACTATACCTTCTTATTAAATAAGGAAAACACTCAAAAAGAAGCACCTTTTCTGGAATAGAACATTTCATTAAAACCCATTAATATTTCCCATTTTCAACAAAAAGTGGGGAATCAAATGAATAAATATGGAATGCACTGTATTTACAACCAATCTAAGTTTTTAATTGATATTAGTAAACCTATACATGTATAAATTATCGGGTTTACTAATTAAATATGAATTGAAAACTTAGATTGGCTGTAAATACAGTGCATTCCATATTTATTCAAAATTTTATAAATATTTTAATAAGCATCCCTATATGAAGACACAGTACCAATTCAAAATCTAAAGCATTCTGGGTAATGAAGTCACCAAACCCCCTAACCAACCAGGCCTGTAGCCAGGAATTTCTAAGGGGGTGGGGTTTGATACAATCATATTCAACTTTAACAGTTACAATTCATAACTTTAACAGTTCTTATTTGTTTTCAAGGGATGGTTGGTACAAAAACGCTCGAACCCTCTGGCTAGGGGTGTGCCAATGACATTACATTATTTCCATTCAGTGTATGAAGAATGAAACAGTGACTGATTAAAAGGATAAATGCTGACTATAGTTTGAGACATGATATGTATATTATACTGTATATATTAATCTTTTAAAATATACATTGTTTTCTGACAATATAAATCATAACTGATTTGATAATAAAATATTTTTGTTTTTTGTTATTACCAAATTTGCTAATAATTTATTTCATTTAAAGGTTATTTGTTATTTCAAGTTTTTATCATAATAATTATTTGTTCTAACAATTTCTTCAATAAATTCTGCATGTTCTGATAACAAAATAAATATCAAAAATTCAAAAACTTCTGCGATATTTTCGTCATTGCGATAATAGCAACAAAAATATTTGTCACAAAAATAAAAACCACATTTTAATTTCGATATCATTTCTATGCAGGATTTAGGAAATCCCAACAATAAAACTCTTATTTTTGTTGATTGACCAATAATGAATAGCAATATTAAATGCTCGCAATAACTTATGAATTTACAGTACTTGCAAGGAAGTATGGTAACAGATGAAAGACTTCTGATATATGTATTTATACATGAGTTTTCTATCATAAATGTTCAGTAAATACAACTTTAGTTTTTATCGAAGCATTAGGACTAATAGATACACGAGAGTTAGGGTTCATAAGTTCTTGCAGATCTTCATCACTGATTGGTCCTTTCATATAAGTAGTTGCTGCTCGCCTTGGTAATTTCATCTTCACTTGTTCTAAATTGGTTGATCTTATACGTATACCTATAAAATATAATAAAATTGTTTCAAAAAATTATATAATTTGTATTATAATTTTGAAACTCATACTTTTTTTCCACAGTCATCTTTTTTCAAATATAATTTTTATTCAATTCAGTAGAAATTGATTTTAGCCGAGTTAAATTTTGAATGCAGTTATATACCCTGTTAACAAAAAGTAAATGACTACAAATTCTTGTCAATCAAGTTAAACTCATTCCATAAACTCTTAGGGTAAAATAGCTTAATGATTTGAACATTAGGAAAATTTCTTACATCCATGCCATGTTAACTTAGTCTTGTTTTTGTATCTACATCAACACACAATAATGAATAAGAAGATATATTATATTAATAACAAACCAGCCATACTTCTACAGAAATATGACATTTTTCAAAACAAATAAAACAGTTGTGACTGACCAACTCATTTCCAAGGTTACATGTCTTATTGCATACAGAAGAAGTCAGGATTCAAAGAATGGTACCAGTGCATATAATGGTTTCATATATTATTTGTAATAGAATAAATAAGGTCTGATGATCTGATCTAGCCTAATACATACTTATAATACAATACTAAATTAGGGTTCAAACAAGTTTACAGGAATATTTAACATGCAAGCATCTGTTCCCAGGCAGGTAGTAAACTAACTATAATTATCCTATTTCTACACATTCAGAACATCCAACTAAATTACATGCATCAATAAGTTAGCTTGATATCTGTAATGAATTCTTGAACAACTAATGAAACCTAGTTAGAATATCCAGCTTGAAGACCAATTGGTGACTGTCTGCTGTTTTCTGCTCTTTGGTCGGTTTGTTGTCTCTTTGACACATTTTTCATTTCCATTCTCAATTTTAGCTTATATTATGGGTAATTTTTTTTACCCCTGAATTGTTATTGAGTATTAAGATTTTTCATTTCTAGAGCTTTACTGATTACTTTTGATTTCTTCAGACATCTGGAGGTCAATATACATTGTAACATTAATCAGGTCATTAGTTTTCTCGTTTGAATAGTTTTACATTTGTTAATCCAGGGCCTTTTATAGCAGACTGTACAGTACAGGATTTGCTCATTGTTAAAGGCCGTACAGTGACCGATAGTTGTTAAATTTTTTCTATCATGAAAAAACCAAATACAACCGCATATATTGATTATCTGGTTGTCTGCATATTTATATTATAAAACATTAATATGTAGAAAACCTGATAATCAGCACATATAAGGATAACAACATGTTGGTATATGAATATGTTTTGCACTAGATCAGCAGGGGTGGATCCAGCCATTTTTAAAAGGGGGGGTTCCCAACCCAGGACAAAGGGGGGTTCCAACTATATGTCCCCATTCAAATGCATTGATCGGCCAAAAAAAAGGGGGGTACCAACCCCGGAACCCCCCCTGGATCCGCCACTGATCAGGATGCAGAGTTTAAGATTTGGTCTGAAGAAACCCACCTAGACTCATTATTATGACTCATGACTTCAAACCCAAGGCCAACAGTCTTTGCTCATACTCCAAAATACAGCTTGTTTTAACAAGAAGCAGATAATGAAATGAAAAGTCTTATGTTTGATAAGCCCCGGAATCAAATCCACAACCCCTCTCACTTAAAACAAGTACACTACCATGAGAACACTGACACATTTTTAAAAATAATTCTTGATCATGTATTATTTATTACACATTCCTGGTAAACACAGCCTCTGCACACAAACTCTAATATTCAAGTCATTTATTCAAATGTCTTTAAAGAGATTGCCTACAGAAATGGTAAACTTCTTTAATAAATGTCTAGCAGATAAAAAGTATTAGTACAATAAACAAAGAGTACAAAATTTCTACATGTTGATTCCGCATTTTTATAAGAAAATACACAAATAAAACTGAATAAATTAAAAAACATAATGTCAAAACATAAATCTGCAGAATTTTGTACTCTTAAACAATGAAATAATTTGCCATAAACAAAAACATTTACTCTTCAACATTTCATATTTTTGTTTATGGCAAAAATTGACTAGAACAAAAAGGGGATATCAGTCAGTAACATAATTCTGATGGTGCTTATAGAATGTGTGTTTGTGTGAAAGGGACACCCCAGGGAAATTTAACATTAGTTTTGGATTGTACATCCAAGGAACACATACATATTAGGTCCCCCTTGCCCTTTTTTGACAAAAATTATATGTAACAGTTAAAAATTCTAAATTATGAGACTATTCTTTATAAATTTAAAGTATATCAGCAGTTAATACTGTGTTTTGTTCAATAAAAGAATTAGTTTCCTTATACATGTACTATGCTCCTAAAAAAACTGCAGTTAATATTTTCTTTTAATTTTTGCATGCCTATTAGTTTTTATTTACTAAAGCAATAGCATCTTGTTTTCACTTATTAATGAAATTTTACTTGAAAGCTTATTTTATTTACTACTGAAATTGTATACTAAGGCAATAAAGACATACAAGCTTATTATGGTTACTGGATAAGTAAATAAATTTGATTACTGGTAACCAATGGCTATGATGGCCTATGATGATTTCTGTTACTGACTGACAGACATAAATGCAGGGAACAAGTCTCTTCATATGCTTTCACCAACCAACATTATAAAAAAATAAACAAAATATAATTTGAAAACTTCAAACATGCATGATTGAAGATGAGTAACTGCAATACATGTGCATAAGATTAATGGCAATTTTGATTGATTTTTGGCACTTATTTTTCCTTAATTGGATGAACTTGAACCTTAAATGCTGTCAAAAATGAATGGAAAGTTGACAATAAAACAGCAGATAAATAATTAAACCTTTCAGACAACTAAAAAGTCTGCTTAACAACAATGTGTATCAAAAGTTGATTTTTTTTCATTGCAGACTATAATATTTGATCAAAGAAATTCATTTCATTCTCTAAGTAGTATAGAACCTCATTATTAAACAGAATGACAATTGTACTCAATTTAAATTAATGTCAATATAACAAGCCCAGTTTCATGTGTATCCACACACAATTAATTAACGATCGTATCCAAATTTCAACTACTATTATCCCAAGTCCAAGAAAAGAAGAATTATTATGAATATCAATTATAAACTAATATTTGTAATTCCACATGTACTTTAATATTCACGAACAATACGAAGACTGAAAAAAAATGAATAAAAATCAACACTTTATTCCAACATGTTTTAAACTACCTGTTTACCAATGTTAGTTGGTGAGTATGAAGTGTTAGAACTTACATCAAAAAGCTGTGCTCATACTACTAAACAAATCTTGTGCTCTCATCCCTGTAGATTTATATAGAAATGATAAAAAAAAAATGCTATCCAAAAAAGCTAGACATCAACAGTGACAGTTTCTACTTATTACTATTATATACAGAACTAAGCCAAAATTAAAAATATGTGTGTTTCCCCTCCCCCCACCCGGGTGAAAAAAAAACCCTTGGGTCAAAAAATTATATTCCACAAAAAAAAAATCGTAATTATTTTTTTTCCCCTATAATTATTTGTTTTCAATGGACAAGTCAAACCATTCAAGTGACCATGCTGATAAGAAAAAAGAATCTGCCTTCCTGGTCTGTTTGCAAAGGGTAGACTAGGGGGAGAGGAAACAGACATTCTTTAAAATGTTGCCCAAAGGACTGAACTGATGGCAAGGATCTGCATTTCATTAATCTTATTATTTCTATTCTAATTCCAATATACAGATTTAGATATTATTTATTTGAAGATATTTGAAAAATAATAAATGCAGACAAATGTATGCCCATGATCATCATATTTTTAAGTTATAAATTGAAATTTTCAAAAGGGCATAACCCAATTCTCATGATTATTCATATAAAGTTTGTATAAAGATGTTGCACTGTCAGATGGTTTTAAGAACAAGAATGTGTCCCAAGTACACAGATGCCCCATCTGCATTATCATTTTCTATGTTCAGTGGACCGTGAAAATGGGATAAAATCTCTTATTTGGTATCAAAATTAGAAAGATCATATCATAGGGAACATGTTAACTAAGTTAAAAGTTGATTGGACTTCAACTTCATCAAAAACTACCTCGACCAAAAATTTTAACCAGAAACAGGACCAACTGATTGACAGACAGATGGACGCACAGACCAGAAAACATAATGCCCATCAATGGGGCATAAAAAAGGAGGATAGCTGAAAATAAGGAAAGCAAGATGGTTGTCAAGACCACCAAATCAAGTTTAGGTTGCTACTGATACATAAATAACTCGGACTAATGTGAAATTAATGATATCAAAAACCTAAGTTGCCAACAATAATACTTTTTAATAGCTGACACAGATAATTTAAATAAAACATTGTAACATGAGCCAAAATGCATTCAGATTCCTGAACAACACATACCGGGTCATGCTTTTACCTGATTATATCGGAAGGCCTTATCAAATTTATTAACCAGAAGAAATTAATGTTCTGCAAAAAGTAAATGTGATACAAAAGAATTATATGAAAAAAATCAAATATCTGTATGAAATAATATCATTTGGAAAAAATTGTCACACAGATAAATTCACCAGTCTTATTTTTTTTTAACTTTCCAAAATGACTTTAAATGCCAGTTCCTAGATAAAAGATCCCTTGCTTACCTACCTTCCAATAACCAATAAGACAGAGTCCCAAAATAAATAAATAATAATGACCTTACTTAATATTGACAAAAATTAGCTTATCTTGTTAAAACACATAAATTGTTATTAAAATGAATATTTACTATACTAAAATCTGTTATACCACATTTGCAGTAAAAGACAACATTTAAAGCCCTTGTAACATTTAGTGGTATTGACTTACTATTAGATTTCCGTCTATCTAATTTCATTGTTTTAACCCGTCTGGCTATAGTTTTCCTGGCATGTATAGAATTCTTAACTATCACAGGTTTATCTGAGTCAATGGCTGCTTCTGTTGCCAAGTCTTCAAAGAAACCTAAAATTGAAAATATTTAACTTTTTACAGCAGAGAGCTACATTTTTCAGCTTAAAACATAAATGTGTTATCTAATTTTCTTTTAATTGATTGAAAATACCAAAGAAATCACTGAAATGACCTTCTGTTTTAAAGGGGTATTCACTTTTCACTTTTGCTGTTACATGTATTAAGTTGGATAAATGTATTGTTGCAACTTCAATGAAATAAAGAACTTAAATAATGTAGGTTATTTTTCTAAACTAGCTTTAAGTTGATGGTCAAACTCTGTAAAAATTGTCATAACTACTCTTCAAAGATATTATAATTGATAAAAAAGGTTTTCTTAAAAGCTTAACCACCTGTATGTAATTTGTACTCAATTTTGTTGATGTTTATAATTTTCAAAGCCCAAACAAATATTGAACCTAAGTGAAATGTGAAACTTACGTTTAAGATTTTTGACATTTGTCTTCATTTCTTCTTTAATTTCATGGTTTATATTAGGAGTCTGTAAGGACACTGCTGTATCTAGTCTATCTAATGATATATTAGCATCTCTTAATTTCTTCTCTGCTGCCATTCTTGCCACAATTTCCTCCTAAAATAGGATCACATGTAATGCATCAAACATCTGTACAAACCAAACTTTAACCTAACAGTTGAATATACATTTTTTTTAAGCATTGTTGGCTTTAATATTATATTAAAGATATATAAGAAAAGTCATTAATAAGAATATTTATAAAAGAGTATAATAAGACATAAGATATATTATTAGATCACAATATGTACAAAGGACGAGTATAACATATTACATGGGCCTAGAAGAGCTATCAAAGGGAGATAATTAATTACCTTTAATTCTGCCTCAGTCATTTCTTTCTGTGTTCTCAAATCCTGAAAAAGAAAAAAAAAGATTAAATGGTTTATTATTCTGAAAATCTAAGAATCCTTTTACATACAAAATTCAACAATCTTAATGAACTACAAATTCTAAAGGACAGACATCAATTTTAAAATGGTGAATTCCTAAAACATTTATATTCACGGACAAGTAAAACAATAGGCCACCCACATTCACCATGCTTATTAGACTCCACAATCAGGGTGTATATTTCTCAGTTGATTTGATATGTCTGTATTTGTAGATTTTAAGAACATAATACAGGCATTTTCATTGCTGAACACTTTTACATTAGGAAATAACATAACATAAATTAGTCAGATTTGTTTTTTGGAAATTTCATCACTAATGTTCAGCTTCCATAACTTATTAAAAATCTAAAATTTAACAATAAAACAAGATTAGGTGATTTCCAAAATGTATAAATAGTCTACCCTTATAGTTTCCTTTAACTCAGTGGCCTGATCACATATTGATTTTTTCTCTTCTTCAAGTTGCTGTATGATAGATTCATTTTCCTGCAACCTAAAATAAAGGGCAACAACTCATTATTTCATGACAAATTTTGTTTTTCTATAAGGAGATGTGGTGTGAGTACCACTGAGACAGATCTAAATCCAAGTCACAATTTGTAAAAAGTAAACTATTATAGGTCAAAGTATGGCCTTCAACAAGGAGCCTTAACTGTTAAGTTAACATGATATACCTTTTTAACCTAAAATGTATTGGAGATAACTCATTGATTCCTATAGTGTGATACCACCAAAACAAAAGCATCACTTGGTGTTTCATTGGAAAATAATATATAAATTAAAAAAATATGTTCTATCTATTGATATCATAAGGTATGGTAAATTTTATTGACTTCAGCATAATAAAAAAGATGTAAATTAAATTTGTCGTCCTAAAGATAGTGAGCAGATAACAATCCATCATATAGTTTGTTTATCAAAAGTAAAATCAGTGAACCATAACATTATATCCTGTCTGTACAACAAATTTTATTTTTAACAGTGTGCTTACTGTGTAATAAGGAAATTTATATATTTTTACATTGTACTAAACTGTATAATAAGGAAATTGATGTGGCAATTTCAACAGTCTGCTTTAAAAATGCAAATTTAAGCGGTTTCATTTCAATTCTTTCCGTTTAATCAGCAAAATACATAAAATATATTAGCTTTTCAGCATTTAAGTTTTCATATACTGCCTGACACAGATGATATAAATGTTCATGAATATGCCATCAAAGTTTCGTTCCAATTGGCGTTCATGTTAGAATTTTTTTTTGAGTGAAAAAAAAGCAAACCACTTAAAAAAATTGATTGAAAAATTTGAAAAACAAAATTTATGACGACTTTATAGTCTGATTTTTTTTACATGGAAAAATAACAAAGGACTTGGAGAAGTTTTGAGAAACGCATAATGTTGTGTTAAAGCTATCGCTATTTAATACCCACTTGTCTACGGCAACAGATTTATCGTTTAACAAAGCCTGTGTGTCATCCTCTATCTGTTTCAACGCCAGTTTTAATTCCTCTCTTGTCTGAGACAAATCTTCAAATTCTCTATTTATAAGATTTTCTTTATCCTGTAGTTGTGTTAACACTCTGTCTTTGTCTTTGGCTAAACTCTGAAATTTTGTTGAAAAAAAGTATGTGTAGTTTATTTCTCATTATAAGGTCTTTTATTTTTCACGCTGTGTCTTTTTGATATGCTTTGGCATGGCATTGCCATTTTGTTTTGACTTATAAGTTTGAATACCCCGTTGGTATATTTGCCTCTCCTTAGTAAATCATAGCTTATCTTATTATAAATATTAAATGAATTATTTTTCAATAAATGATTATCCAAATGTATTAGCTATGTATAAGCTATAGCCATTCTTAGTATATATCTAAAATGATCCAACAATTTCATGCTCAAAATCAAAGAATTTTACCTAGACTAACTGAGAGTCATTAGGTATAATCCTGTCCTCATAGTTATTTATTAATATTTGTCAAGGTTAACTATAATATGTGTTACCTTTAACATTGTATCTTTTTCCTGTAAAGTTTGTGACAATTCTGCACTGTCAGCCTCTAGTGTCTTCATACTTTCTATGGTATTATCTAACTCACTGTAAGATATATATATGCACTTGTCAAGGTCATTTTATTGATGTTCTAAGATTTCTCAACCATGCATTTAATTTCATCATTTAAAAGAAGTAACCTTCATATTCAACATGGAAATAGTAAGAAATAAATAAAAAATCTATCCATTCACCTAAATTTAAAAGAAAATTTAGATGAACATCATTAGCAATCAATCCATATGCTCTTTTTGGTATATATATTCCTTTCAAATACAATATACATGTACTGATAAAAGTCATAACTAAAATTGTTGATAAAATCTAAAGAAACCATAATAGGTCTGTCTCAGTTGTCTTATTTATCAGGGGATAAAGTGCAGATTTTATATCAAAGTCAAATACTCTATTTGTAACAAAAGCATCACAAAGAATGAATAACAAGTGAATAGGGGAACATTATTTCCATTGCAGTATACAAACAATTAAAAAGACCGTTAGTTCCTAGTACTTTATATTTAGAATTGATTGTGATTTTTAATAACTCACTCTTTCATTTGTTCATAATCTTTCATCAGCTCTTCATGATACTGTTCTAGTTTTGCTTTCTCTTTTGCCAATTCACTATTTATTTGCTCTAGTTCCTGTTTGATACATAAATAAAAATTTACAGAGAAACATACAATATAAATACAAATACAATAAATAAGTTAAAAAAAAAAGCAGCACAAAATTGTAAAATGAATAACAAACAAGAATGTGTCCAAAGTACACGAATGCCCCACTCGCACTATCATTTTCTATGTTCAGTGGACCGTGAAATTGGGGTAAAAACTCTAATTTGGCATTAAAATATAAAAGATCATATCATAGGGAACATGTATACTAAGTTTGAAGTCGATTGGACTTCAACTTCATCAAAAACTACCTCGACCAAAAACTTTAACCTGAAGCGGGACAGACGGACGAACGGTACGACAGACGAACAAACTGACGAACGGACGCACAGACCAGAAAACATAATTCCCCTCTACTATCGTAGGTGGGGCATAAAAAATAACATCACCATTGTACGGTTATAACTATTCATCAACCAATAGCCTTATACATAACTTTAATTACATATTTCATAGTTAAACCCATTTTACATATTTGGCTGAAGAAGAAAAATAGGCAGAACATAACAGAAAGGACAATCAAAATTCATACGTTGAACAGAAACCAAAAAGACTATGAAAGAAATGAACACAACATAAAGAAGAACAGATCTACAAAACATAAGCGACAAGAACTCCACCAATACATTGGTGATATAAATACCTCAGTTTTCTGTTTTTCATCAGATAAAGCAGAAATCTCTGACTGTAGTTTATCTGGAAGGAAAGAAATATGCATATTTAAGTTTAAAATAATATTCCCAACACTCACCTGCTTAACATCATTACCAATGATATTTTAAAAGATAGATATGGCAGTATTATCTACGAAATAGTAGGGTATAACCAATTTCTGTCAAATCATCACTGATGTCACATTTCCCAAAGATTGTAGAAACACCCTCACATTGAAAAACAACAGATAATTTATAATTATAATACAATAAATGTTTCAAATTGCTTTTGATAATAAAAAAGAAAAAGAAAGAAATAGTCACTGGTACGGCCATTAAATATTAAGCACAACATTTTTAATGGTTCAATGCTATGGATAGCTGTCACTTACTTTTTAGTGTGAGGTGAAAACATAAGTGACATAATTTTTGAAATTGCCTTTATATGCTATAGACGATTACTCCATTTTCAAAGTATCATATTTGAATAATACTGAATGAGATTAAACTTGAAACTTCTCATTTTGTAAGTCCTTTAACTATTTCACCAAGACCTACCAAAATACACCTGTTTTTGTTTTGCCATTTGTAATCCCTGATCTTCTAACTGTTTGATCATATTATCCATCAACTGAGCATTCTTCCAGGTTCTGTAATTTAATAAACATTTCATTTTTAATTTTTCCATCACCAGATTTAGACGATTAACCATTCCTAATTTAAATAACTATTTTATTCAAATCAAAGAACACAATTTTTTTTTTTTAAATATTTCAAAGAGTAACTGAACAACCCGTATATTTAAAAATCATTAACTGGCAAACCTCTGTTTACAAAAAGGTAGAATCATTCAAAGTCATACATTTTTTGCGTCTTTTCTAAATGTTCCAACCATTTTTATAGCTATTAGATTTCCTAGTTATGCAAAATATGCATACATATTTATACAAAATTTGTACTTCATTATAGCAGCTAAAAATTGTAAGTGACAACCTCTGTTTACAAAAAGGTCTGAATGATTTAAAGTCTTACATTTTCTGTGCTTTTTCTAAATGTTCCAACACTTTAGTTCTATCATAATTACTCTCTGTACCCAACAAGTAGGTCATCTGTAAAATATATACAAAATAGGTCATCTGTAAAATATATACAAAATAGGTCATCTGTAAAATATATACAAAATAGGTCATCTGTAAAATATATAACAAATAGGTCATCTGTAAAAAAATATAACAAATAGGTCATCTGTAAAATATATAACAAATAGGTCATCTGAAAAATATAACAAATAGGTCATCTGTAAAATATATAACAAATAGGTCATCTGAAAAATATATAACAAATAGGTCATCTGTAAAATATATAACAAATAGGTCATCTGAAAAATATATACAAAATAGGTCATCTGTAAAATATATAACAAATAGGTCATCTGAAAAATATAACAAATAGGTCATCTGTAAAATATATAACAAATAGGTCATCTGTAAAATATATAACAAATAGGTCATCTGAAAAATATATAACAAATAGGTCATCTGTAAAATATATAACAAATTAGTCATCTGAAAAATATATACAAAATAGGTCATCTGTAAAATATATAACAAATAGGTCATCTGAAAAATATATACAAAATAGTTTAAAACAATATATATCATTGTACACTTTCTGTGTACCATCATTTCCTCGCCAAATACTTATGCGTCTCTTTTATATGGAAGATAATCCAAGTAAAATACATATTTATTATACCTCAGTTATCATTTTCTATATTAAATAAGTACACAATATTTTGACTATTTTTTCAAATTGTAAGTGTTGAACTATTGGACTGGTTAATAGTTTTCAACTATTGGACCTCGAGGAAACTATTTGACCGCAAGCCTCCTTATATTTTGCGGAATTTTCACTGCAGCTACGGATTGGAGGATTTTGAAAATACCCAGGGTGTAACGACGTCGTGTTTTACCTATTGTATCTAGGGTTGACATCAGTGCAAGACGTACTTTAGCATTTGAACATATTTATGTAGTAAACGTTATGGTAGGGTTTCTGATTTTTTATAATATGATAGTTGATTTATCATCGCGATTTATTGTCTGTTGTCTTTTTCGATATAATAAAACACTTACTGACTGGATATTTGTGGAATAGTAGGTAAGTTTATTGTCCCTTGAACCAATAAGTATTCAATATATTAAATACAAACAAAAATAAACCCTTATCATCAGCAGGAAAACTGTCTATCCTGGTCAATAAAGATAGGAGTTAACCTCTCAAAATACTTTTTTAGGGAAGGTTTAAATCAGAGGAAAGTGATCACTATAAATGAACTACATTTGTACTTAGACTCACACTGTTTGGCCAAAGACCCCTCTTAATATTTTTTTATACTTACATTAAGTTCAGTACTGTAGATTGTGAAAGCTGAATATTGTGTTTCTTCATCATGGATAGTAATAATAGATTCTCCCAAAGGAATAAATCCCTAAAATAAATAATATGAGTTTATTACACTTCATATATACTAGTACAATGTAGTATTTTTTTTTTTACAGAATTTAGAACATGACATTATTTTAAAAGTTATCATAATTTAGAGCAAACTTTACTCCTTTTTATATCGGCAAATTAATCATGTAGCTTTGTAAACAGAAAAAGAGATCTTGTCTTCATGGTGCATTAATATTTGAACAAAATTTACAAGGGATTCATTGAGTTATTTTGAAATGTGTTAAGCTTCAAACGCCTAGCTGATTCCCTGTGCCGGTTATAATTCTTATTTGGTTGCTATCATGAAGGTTTTTCACACTAACATGCCTGCCATAATTGTTCTTGGTTTAAATCAGAAAGTTGGTGTTTTGCAATTATTCATGGTGAGACCTTTTATAACTTACTATATTACATTGGTAACTTGCTCATTGCTGAAGGCCCTATGGTGACCTTTAATTGTTTACATCCTTATTGTTTGGCATTTGGTGGATAGATGTATCAATGGCAATTATTCCACATCTCCTTATTTCACAGTTCTCTTCTTTTATGAGTTGTTAAAAATCTTTATTTTGGTTTTTTTAATTTGTCTATTTTACTTCCTTGTTCAGTAATCAATTGATATTATACATACCTTTGGATGAATACTGATGCATTTTCTTTTTTCCATATCTTTTCTTTCTTGTTCAGTATAATAAAACAGGTAGCCATCTTTCACAACAAAAAATCTAAAATCCAAAAGAAATATAAAACATGTAAAAGTTCATCACTCTGGGTTAAATATAAATTTCATTGTTTTGCCTTAAATAAAATCATCTTAAAGATTTTTAAATTGTTTTGCCTTAATTAAAATCATCTTAAAGATTTTTATTTTTATTTTAGTGTAGTTTTTGCAAAAAATAAAACAAATAAAAAGTGACAGAAAACAACAGAATAAATTTATCTATCATCCTATTTGCAACTACTTTTGATTCATTTTTGTTTGTGGGTAATTTTCATGGATTAAGGAAAACTTGCATGTTCATGGATATCTAGCTAATTTTTTGGTTATGGCAAAGTCTGCATACATTTAGCTTACAAGAGATTTATCATTTACTGAACATTCAATTTCATGGTTCACCTATACACACAAATTCCACAAAAATTTGTGTCCAACCAATCTTCAATAATAATGATTATCGCTGATCTTTTTGACTGATGATCTTGCTAACCGAATGCCTGTCTCACTTTCGCCAGTCCAGTTCAAGCTAGAAAATCAATTTGTTGAGATCATCAACAATATTATTCTATAAATCAAAAGAACCCAGATGAGAAAATGTTATCAGACAGAGGGCAAACAAATATTTCCATATACATTGTAGGCAGACTAATGCCTTCTTGAAGTGTGCAGACATGCATGATTCTGGAAGATCTGACCAGCTACAGGTATCCTTGAGACCAGCTTAGTATACATGTATGATGCCATGTCAAGACTCATACATGTATAAACATCATGTACATGTAGCTTTTATACTTCTTTACTTCAATTGATTTTGTACAAAAAACTTTATAAGGTAAAAAAGCACCTTTTGCCAAAAAAATAAATACACAATTATTTTATGAATGAGTTTCAGGGGTTGAAACTAGATCAGTTGGCATAAACAGTATCATTGAACAATCACTTCTTACTGCAATGTAAAAACATCAGCATTGCAGTGACTTAAATGTATAACAGTTACAGGAATATGCTTGCATTGGAATTATTGGCAACCAGTTCTTTCACTTTCAGCTATTAACTTGAATATTTTTCTTTAAAAATGTTTAATTGAAACAAGAATTGCCAAATTAGCAACCAATGTTCTTTCCGCTATAAGCTTGAATATTTTTCTTTAAAAACAATGGGTAAATGGAAACAAGAATTGCCATTGGTTTATAAGTTAGGGAAATATTTTACAATGATGAAACAGATAACTTGCAAAAAGTCTATAAAATTAAGAAAATATTTACCATAATACACAACATGATATATACAGTATATGGACCATAATTTGGTATTCGGCCTTTGGTTTCTTTTTGTATCCTTTTTTATAAGTTCTAAAATTTTAACTTTTATTTTGTGGGTTGTGTTGGTGTTAGAATAGTATGAATGGAACAATTGAGTTTTTCGAGAAAAAATTAATACATTTTGATTCACCATTTACGTGACAGGAAACCAAACAGGAAACCAATCTTTATTTTCTTTATTTTGCACAATATAATTCAAAAGGCATAAATAAACACCATTACTAGTGTTACTTGCTTCATGTTAATATTTAAAATCTATTTTCAATGTTATATTAAAGTTTTTTTTAAACGTGACAGGAAACCATAAGAAACCGAAAGCATTTTTTTAGTTTTATTTTATTGCAAAATCTGCTTAAAATAATCTGAACAGTATACTTTTTCTTAAAATCTATCTTAAATGTAACAGTATTATAAAACTCCTAAATATGTGCTTGTTTTGAAAACAATTAGTACAATTTATTCAGAATTTTCCATATTTTCTTCATTGATACAGGATACCATAATCGTTGTATCTTGATGTTTTGGCCAAAAAAATATATTTATATTTGGTTTTGAAATTCCAGTTATATAAAATTTATTCCAAATCATTGGCAATGTAAAATTCTTTAAATCCAGTAAAGAAAAAAACTTTTAACTTGGAATTAAAATCTTTAAAATAGGCACATTGTGATATTTGTGACCTGTACACCATCTACATAGTTTCCACATTTTAACCTACTTTAGTGGGCTAAAATCAATAAAGTACTTCCTTTCAAGTCATGCCTGGTAAAAGTTTACTTTTCCTTTGACAAGTTTATTGCGTTTCTGAAAAGTGTTTGCAGAACATGAATAAAAAAAAAATAATTAAAAATTGTGACAAAGTTACCAACTTTGTACATTCCTAGTGTAACGGTATATTAACATGCATTTTTCATTTAATTATCTTTATTCACCTAAAATATCCAGTAATATTTACTGCTGAAGCAAAATCAATCCAACGAACATCGGCACCATGATAAGAGACGTAATTTCGATTGAATTTTCCAAGGACCCTTTACATCGTTATTGGGAAACGTAGTGTGTTTAAACGTCGGTCAAATTTGAAATCGATTTTGTCATGTCATTGGGCATTTATTTTCACACAAGATCGTATGTAACATTATGCACATAGGAATAATAATAGACCCCCGGCGTAATCTCTTTGAAAATTGTATTTTCCTTTTTTAAACAAGTCGAAACAAGTCTACAGCTTATGTTTGCTAACATCCCGTTGGAAACAAAAACAATGTTTAGAACTAGTATATCGTATGTCCGGCTGTAAGGGCGTGATCACATGTTAGTCACATGTTTCACGTATGACCGGAAATGATTAGAACTTAAGGACAAAAACAATTTTAATAAATAACTGGACTTCTGTTTCGTGTGAAATGTAACGCATAACGATAACGTTATTTTCTTACTTAATTATTACGAAGATCAAAACAAGAATGTAAATCATCTCTGATTTACCTGTTTGAACATCTCGCGAGAGTTCATATTTGCATATTGTTTTTAAGAATTCTATTACAACAAAGCAGATTACATCATCTAAAATTTGCGTTACGAAATCGGACACAAAAATCACGCCACTGTTCTTACATCTGCTACATAAATACTTATAGTTCTCGGCATTTTCTTCTCACTATTCTTATTGGTCGATGTTCTTTGTTATTTGAAAGCAAAAGTTACGAATTTGCCGGTGATGATTATCTATAAATCAGTCAGCGTTATGCTCTTCCGAAGCAAAAAGTAACGCGAGAAACGACACAAAAATATGGTTGTAGAATCTTTGAAATTCGTATATATTTCAATTTTTTTTCTAGGGAAGAGTAGCATATACACTTGTATGTTAATAAAAATAATGGCATCTTTAGATGTAGTTACAACTTTTCTTACAGTAATTCACATTTTATCACTTTTCTATAGTTATAGGAAACGGAGCCCAATAGCAAATTATGGTCCATATCAAGGTTTTATAAATGTAAACATTAAACTACAAATAATACATGTACCATATTAAACTCAATTAATCTCAGGTAATTTGTTCATATCCATGATACCATTGACATGATTGACATCTTATCCTATTGAATTACATGCATGTACATAAATATCCCCTCAGGCTAAAAATAACACATATCAGATAACGGAAGGTTTAATACACTATTATCACCTTTTAGACCATTTATTTGATGGATGTCCAAATGGCTTTTTATAAAGATATCCACTATACTGAGAAACGTTCGACCAGTCCAAAACCGCAGACGATCGATTGTTGGTCATGTTTTTTGGTCTATTGTCATCATAACTTCCTTGTTCAGAATGAAAACATCCTGTCAAACAACCCATTCCACAGCTACTCGGCCTTTTACTTCATTCTTCCTTGAGCTACCGACAACGGGTAATTATCTCCCCCTAATCAAATCCTAATAGACAACTTTCGAGTTCGGTGCATTTCCGTCAAAAACTCTGGTTTTAGTGAACGTCATTTGTGCGTTTAGGGGCGTCGTCACTTCCATTCCAATGTTGAGCGAGTGGTTGGAAACCTATAATTCTATATTGTACGAATTATTCGGCAAATTGAATTCTCAAAATTGACAATCAGCATTGCTGTCATTAGGGAATTGTCATAATGTACCTACAGAACAACCATTATTTCTAGTTTATCCTGCACAATGACGATCACTAAGACGCTTGATGAACGTAAATAGTGCAGGGATACAGGCGACCCCCTCTATCTGGTAAATGACGTCATAAAGGCGCGTATAATTGACGAGTTTTTGCCGGTGACGGATGAACTCGAAAGTGGTCTATTGAAATCACGTGTCAGGTGTACAAAGTGTCACATTATTTAAAAATGGCGCTCTCCGGGTTTCAGATTGTTTTGATGGTTGGGATGCTTGTTACTGGAAGCATAAATACTATCAGTAAAAAAGCACAAAATGATTGCAAGTAGGGACATTTCAGGTTTAAAGTGAACGCCTTATTTCATTAAAAGGGCTCAGAAATCCAAATTTAGAAACTAAGGCTTTAAGGGTTATTCAAAAGAGATGATGTACCTTTGAATATATTGATAGATCTTTTACTTGCTCAGATACTAATAATTGATAACTATATTTTTGTAATCATTTTCTTACTCTTTTCCCCGGCCGTTATTGAAATTCTTGACAATACCTTTTTTACAATAGCTTTACAATGCATGGTAATAAAAAATGAAAGCTAAGTCTACTGAAAAAATATGAAAAAGATAGCCTTAAGATAACGACTTATCAACACACCTGGATATTTGACTTTTAGAAAAATATGGTTTTAGAACATTTATAAAAGTTATGAATAATTATCTTAATTAACTTATATTTGATGTTTAAATATTTGTGACACATTTATTAATTTATAAAGTTGCTGATGAAAGACTTTTAATATATAATCCTCAATGGGTTCATACTAAAGGTGTGAAAAATATTGTAAGGAAAAATTGAAAGAATAAGATTATATGAGTATTGGTTATTATCTTTTATATTAATTAATGTGAAAGCTGACACTTTTTGTCTAAAGATTATATATGAAATGTCATTTAAATTGGAGTATTATCTATTTTCAATATTCATGCAGTCATGTCAGTATAAGAAATAAAATGTATTAAAAACAGCACGTTTAATAATTTCTTGCATCCCAAGCGCTTTTCTGGATTTACCTTTATCAGGAACGCTCAAAGCCAAACATTTGCAATCTGAAGATGTATAAATATTTGTTGTAAACTTTGTAAAATCAGAACTATCATGCAGAATATAAAAATTATGTTACAAAGTTTTGTCTGCTACAGTTCTGCTATATGTCCTTGACCTCATGGTTCAGTAACTGCTTGAATTTTATTTTTTTTGAAAAGTGACATACTATCTTAATGTTAGTAAGAGTAATCATAGTATAGCTATATTTGTTATATGGGTTACTTGCAAAGTCTTCGTGTCGATCAGTAAAGGTTCACTTGACCTCAACCTCATTCAATGAATCAGTGGTCACGGTTAAAGTTGTATGATCAAGTCCATCATTCAGATATGATAAGCAATAGGTCAACTATATTTGTTGATGGATCTATTATAATGTGTACTTGTCTGTCTGGCAGGGTTTATATGACCCTGAACCAGCTCTGAACTCAGTTTCATGGTTCATTGTTCCATGTTAAGATTTTGTGGTTCATTCTGTTCTTCAGGTTTTATCTCTATTTGGTGTATGGAATTATTGTTGGATGTACATCAGATTGAGAATGGAAATGAGGAATGACATTTATTATGTGTCAAAGAAACAACAACCCAACCAAAGAGCAAAAAACAACCGAAGGCCACCAATCGGTCATCGACATGAACACAACGAGAAAAACCTGCAACCGAAGACATGCTACAGCTGACTCCTAAACAAAAATGTGTACTACAAATGTAGTTCAATGATCTCATTCTCATAGAATATTGATAATAATAAGTTTATATGATACTTGTAATAAAACCTTCATGTTACAGACTTTTAACATGAATTCAATGATATAGTAAAGCAGGCAAGACATTTCAGTGTTTAGTACTGTTTACACTCTTTTTATTAAATCTTGCAGAGTAGAAGGATATCCTGACAGAAGTGCTAACAATACCAGAACAGTCCATGAATTTGATCATCCATGGTTTCAAACACTGATTATGTTCTTTGGTAAGTACATTGGGATCCTTTTGTATACCAGGCAAAATTCTGTAATCTTTGTTTAATAAATCTTTTTTTTTTATATAATTATCTCCCTTTAACAGTCTAAACATTACTGAAGTATAACAATACATCCTGTAAAATTCAAATGTATTTTCCATTCCAAAAGTTCAAGCATTTAGTTCCAAAAGATGAAAAATACACAGATTTCCTATTGGCAATATTTTAGTGTAGATCTTTGGCATGAAAAATGAAACACTTTTTTGTACTGAGACTATACAAAAAGCACATGTTTTAAACTTATTCCAAGATTTCATTGGAATACTTGACAAAATACACATTATTAGTTTATATTGATTAAATCACAAAATTAATAAGGAAATATTATCTTCAAAATAGCATTTTTATTTAAATCATTAAATATGAAACATGAATATACTTTGAACCAATTTAAAGAAATGAATTGCCAGTAATTGTATTGTAAATTGATTAGTTATTGATCATTATTCAATGCATGCAGGACACAAAAAAACATGTGCAAAAGAAAACACAATGAAAAGACAAGCAATGTTCATGTCAATAAAAAATTATATGGAGATATTTACCAAGATTTGAAACATTAAGTAACATGTAGAAAACTCTCTCTGATAAAAAATTTTGGGGACAAGGTTTGTCTTAGAGCATATTTCAACTTAAAACTATATATTTAAAGAGGTATGAAATGAATCTATGAACCTCTGTTTTATTTACTTAGAACATCAAGAAGTTTTAGTGTACTGTTTAGTCTTGTAATACAAAAAAAAAGACTACATGTACCATAAAATATGAGTTCCCATAAACCTCATTGAAAATTTGAATTCAAGAACCGTTGATGATGAAGTATGAACCATCAAAACCCTTCTGTTTTTATCTGATAATTGTCAAGTTAGTTGTATTTTTAGGAGAGATGATATGTTTAGGTGGTTATTGTATAGTAAGGAAGAAAGAACGAGACAAAAGGAGAAGAGAGGTTAGTTTTCTCACAAAAAAAAACAACAGATTAAACAGGTTAATTAAATATCCTTAGATATAGGAAGATGTGGTGTGAGTGCCAATGAGACAACTCTCCATCCAAATAACAATTTATAAAAGTAAACCATTATAGGTCAATGTACGGCCTTCAACACGTAGCCTTGGCTCACACCGAACAACAAGCTATAAAGGGCCCCTCTAAAAAATAGATGAATTCACAGTATGAATAAAAGGACAGGAATTGAAGATGTCAATCAGACACTAACGTAACAACAAAAACAACCAACATACATCTAGAAGGCAAATTTAAAAACAGCCTGTAACAAGCTCTAAATCCTGGTTAAATTTTTATAGATCATAGATCTGGAATTTATCCCAAGTCCAAATAAATGGGGGAAAATAAGATATTTATGAAGTTTTTTGTATGCTAAGTAAGATACTGAGTTAAACAGTGTTGTGTTTAACTTAAAGCAAAGTAAATTTATTTGTTGTATTTGTAGTATGCTGAACAAAACAAAGACATGACAGATATTCCTCCTCAACCAAGGTAAATAAGTTGTACCAAGCCGATATTTCTCCTCAACCAAGGTAAATAAGTTGAACCATGCCGATATTCCTCCTCAACCAAGGTAAATAAGTTGTACCAAGCCGATATTCCTCCTCAACCAAGGTAAATAAGTTGAACCAAGCTGATATTCCTCCTCAACTAAGGTAAATAAGTTGTACCAAGCCGATATTCCTCCTCAACCAAGGTAAATAAGTTGTACCAAGCCGATATTCCTCCTCAACCAAGGTAAATAAGTTGTACCAAGACAGCATATTGTTAAAAAGCTGATTTTTTAACTGTTTTATGAGGGGATCAGAAAAAAACTTTTCTCTAAGATATATTGTTTCTTATTTCGTTCTTTCCTCTTGTCTAAGTAATATTTACATTTTAATTCCCCTTCAATCTTTTTTTTTTATCCATACATCCATATATTTTTTTGAAGCTTGGGTGGGGGCATTTTTGTCCTTAGACACATTATTTAATCAACAAAAAAATAGTATCTTGATAAATCATCCAGTTAAAAAGATATACAATAGAAACACAAAGGATATGGGGTATCCATCCATGACAAAAAATCAGTACATGCACAACAAAAAAAAACCCATACAATAAACAAATGAACAGTGCTGTTATTGCTGTTCTTCATCTCAATGTCTGTTTAAAGCTTAGACATACTGTGAATCATTTTACTAAGTTTTGCTAGATAACTATTAAAGTCAAGCTGTTTCTACATTGTTTTCTTTTATATAATGTAAATACATGTTCATGTACAATATTTTTGTAACAAATTCCTAATATCTTCTTACCTCAAACCAGTTTTGATAGGCATGTTATATCAACAGTTATTTTTGTCAGATTGATGTCTCACTGACATAACCCCACTATTTCCTGTCTTAGATATCATTTTTATTTTCATTTCTGATTTTTATTTTATAGTCTATTTTTTTAATTTTTAATAAGTTTATTTTTATGTTTTCAGAATAGTACAGTTAATTGTAGCAGTACCTACCATTTGTGACTTAGTTGGTACATCAGTTGCTGGTATGTTTTTGGAAATTAACCTGGTTCCCTATACTCAATACTAGACTGGTTATACTCAACTTACTGAATCATGGGTATAGTGGTGGCTATTCAGGTCTATTCTGTTCAGTAATCTGTTTAGCAATTAGTTTGTTTTCCCCTCTGTGCAATGTACATGTATCTACTAAATTAGTCTGTCTTCCCCTCTGTGCAATGTACATGTATCTACTAAATTAGTTTGTCTTCCCCCCTGTGCAATGTACATGTATCTACTAAATTAGTTTGTCTTCCCCTCTGTGCAATGTACATGTATCTACTAAATTAGTTTGTCTTCCCCTCTGTGCAATGTACATGTATCTACTAAATTAGTTTGTCTTCCCCTCTGTGCAATGTACATGTATCTACTAAATTAGTTTGTCTTCCCCTCTGTGCAATGTACATGTATCTACTAAATTAGTTTGTCTTCCCCTCTGCGCAATGTACATGTATCTACTAAATTTATGGCGTATCATAAGGGTCAAAAGTATATTTTGTTGCAAATGCTATATCTTCAATTGCAAATGCTATATTAAATACTGCAAATGCTATATAATTAGTGCAAATGCTATAATAAATACTGCAAATGCTGTAATTATTATAGCAAAAGGTAGTTTACCTTAATTTGTAGCAAATGCTGTATGCCTACGTATCAAAAGGCTCAAAAGTATATAATGGTGCATTTGCCATCACAAATGTAGCATTTGGACTAATAAGTATAGCATTTGCACCAATAGTTTTAGCATTTGCCATCATAAATGTAGCATTTGGACTTATAAGTATAGCATTTGCACTAATAGTTATAGCATTTGCACTAATTAAAATACCATTTGCACTAATTCAGTTACCATTTCAAGTTATAAATAAAGCGTTTGCAATAGTTTAAATTATTTAAATTTTCAAGAATTATGAAAACGCCTTGTTATTTCTTTTTACTTGAGTCTCCACCCATTTCTAAAATTATTTCAACCACTTTTAACTACATGCTAGACATGGCAGAATAAGAACTCTTCTGACATTATTCCTGTAAACTTGGTAAACTTCTACAACATGTGCAGCGTTTTTCGTTAACTGTTTTCAAAATGGCGTATAACAATAATTTGCACGGATTTCTGAGCGTATTTCAAAACATTGTAAATGACAAAGAACGTGCTTTAGAAAATAACGATGGTTCCTTTAATTTTATGGATGTTGCATTGAACCGGCTGAATGCATTGAAAATAAAATTTTCAAAACATCTGTTCGAGCAAGTAAAATACATACAAACTACTCATTGAAGTATAATTACTACGAAAATGAGTTATAACAGCTAGAATTTTTAAATTAAAAGGTCTATAGTAGGGGGTTCAATATGGGGGATTTTTTAAAATTTAACGTCCATAGTAGGGGGTTCAATGTAAAATACGGGGGTCGCCCCGATATGTTCCGATACCCCATTAGTCCGACACTCCAATAGTCCGACAAAGTTTAATAACTGCAGTAATTGAAAATCTACTTCATGAGGGTGTGGATGGGGTTTACAGAACAGAGAACATAATGGGCGAATATATACAGAATAGAGAAAAAAGGACCAAGAAATAAAGAAAAGCGTATAATAAGATGCTAAAATATAAATACATACAAAGTACACATAAAGTATACAGAAATGTATGCCCCCCCCCCCTCAAATTCAGACCCTCCTTCGTAGAATCGTTGTTGACGTGGTATTTGAACTACTCTTTTTTTGTAAGTATATCACAGAACAGATAATACCATACCACCTATCTGGTATTACTATTAAAGAAATACCATGACTCGAGAACCTTGCAAGTTTTGGTAAACATATACAAAATGTGATCTATATGGGAACACGTTGTACTAAGAAGGACATGTCATCAGATGTGGAGATGTCTCTCATCATAAAGAATAATGTTCACATGATTAGGTCTCGGATACAGTCAAAACTGTAAAAACTTAAAGTGTCATTTTACCATAAAGTGGGACTATTGTATCGAAACATTATTATTTACATTCATCAGCTATACTGTACACGAAACAAAGATCAAAAACTTTTAAAACAAACAGAGAGTTATCGAATTGTTAATTGATAATACTAAAAAATTGGCGAGTTTAAGTTTAAACTGTGACATCGATAGTAAAATTGTTCAATCGGTGACAATTTTTCTATACAAACAAATGTTGACACAGATCAGTGTCAATAGTACGTTTTGATGTTTGACAGTGTTTTCTGACAAAAAGAGTTTTCTGGTTTTCTGCATAGGGTTCTATGTTGAACTGTTGTCTCCAGTGACAGTCAACCTGTACCACTGAAAATAACAGTCTTACATTCAATATTGTGTTTTACTGATCAATATATATAAGAAGATTTGGTATGAGTGTCAATGAGACAACTCTCCATCCAAGTCACACTTTGTAAAAGTAAACCATTATCAGGTAAATCAAGACTGGCATGAAGGAGACACCACTTTAAATCAGTGCTGACCGTTCATAGATTTTATTTAGCTAGACATTGCTTTGAATATTAAATCTACATATTTGGGAGAGATATATAGCTGCGTTTCTTCACGTTAGTTATTCGACAAAACTTCACAAATAGATATAGGAAAATGTGGTATGAGTGCCAATGAGACAACTCTCCATACAAGTAACAATTTGTAAAAGTAAACAGTTATAGCTCAAGGGACGGCCTTCAACACGGAGCCTTGGCTCACACCGAACAGCAAGCTATAAAGGGCCCCACACATTACTAGTGTAAAACCAAAAACAAAAACCAGAAACGAGAAACACTTATGAACCACATAAAGAGACGACAACCATTGATTCACAGAGTATATTTAGTTTGACAAAATGTTCGCTACTCCGCGTCTCAATTATTCCAAATCATACATTAAACGTTGTTTGGGTAAATATATCCCACTATTTTCACTAAAGCATATCTACCAACCAACCTTGATAAATTGCATTATCTGTTCTTAGTCATTCGATGGACAAGGTCGAGTGATTTTAATATATATTTACAATGCAAGTGGGTATAGAATAAAATTGAGAATGGAAATGGGGAATGTGTCAAAGAGACAACAACCCGACCAAATAAAAAACAAAAAACAACAGCAGAGGGTCACCAACAGGTCTTCAATGTAGCGAGAAATTCCCGCACCCGGAGGCGTCCTTCAGCTGGCCCCTAAACAAATATATACTAGTCCAGTGATAATGTACGCCATACTAATTTCCAAATTGTACACAAGAAACTAAAATTAAAATAATACAAGACTAACAAAGGCCAGAGGCTCCTGACTTGGGACAGGCGCAAAAATGCGGCGGGGTTAAACATGTTTGTGAGATCTCAACCCTCCCCCTATACCTCTAACCAATGTAGTAAATATGATCACTTTGGTCTTTTTCCGAATGGTAGTAAACCCTTGCCAAAGTTGGACGTCCGTTTGGTTGTGCGGGATGCAACAAATGTCATGCAGAGTGGTGACGTGGTATCCCATGCATTGTGTATATCTCTCACTGCAGGTTAAGAACCATTGCAACAACTCCTTGAGGGGCTGTCGGTGGCTTTTGTCTGAGCCCGTTGCAAGGCAATTTCCTGTCCATATTCAATATTCTGAGTGTCCAGTCGCAATCCAAGTTTTTATTGACCTTTTTTTATCGCGGATAGCATCTGTTACAGGACCTACCTATTCTATTTATTATTACATTGTTTTCAACCTGAGCATGCATGTAATATTTGCCACTGGACATAAAGCAAAATTTTGATATCTTAAATACTTTATGTATATTTTATTATTATTTCAAGGGATTAGCTCTTAACTAATGGGGTTATTCTCTTGAAATAAAGATTATTTATATAAAATATTGTTCAATTATTCAATGTCGGACTACTGGGGTGTCGCACTAATGGAGCGTTGGACTATGTCGGACCAATGGTGTATCGGACTAATGGGGCGTCGGAATAACAGGGCTGCCCCATCATTCCGACAGCCCATTACTACAACAGACCATTATTCCGAAATCCCTTTATTCCGACAGCTCATTATTCCGACAATGCATCTTTCATAACATCTTTGCTTGCCAAGGGGTACGATCCATTCCCCTCTCTCTGCTAGCCAAGGGGTACGATCCATTCCCCTCTCTCTGGAGAGGAGGGGAGTGGATCGTAACCCTTGGCTAGCGAAGATGGTTTCATAAGTGTATGGATAATTTTTTCTCTTAAAAGACCAACTCCGTTCTCTATAATATGTATGGTTGTCCGTTTAGATTCCGATTGTTCTTCTCATGCGGGGTATTTGTCTCAGTATATTGGAGTTGATACACATACTTATTGCAACTGCTCAGTTATCCTCGTTCTTCTTTCGTTGTTTGTGTGTCCACTGTCCTTCTGTGGTGTTCAAGTTCGCTGTTTTTTTGTTATCTTGATCTATTTTCTTTTTACTAGATCTTCGGTTTCCCCCTTTCGTTTCAACGGATTGATTCACCACTATTTACTACACAAATAAAAATATAAGAGTTGGATAACCCTATGTACCCGCCTTCTTTGGTCGTAACACTTTCTACCCCTTGTACATGTATCACTCATCTGAGTTTTATCTAATTTTGTAGCGAAAATTAGCGACTAATGTAACTCAGCGAAAAATGAGAAAATCAGGAGACAAATTCAAACCCAGGTCCTTAAAAAATAAGATGACAAATAGGATGAAATATGTGCTCCAAAAAGATGAGCAATTCCAGATTCTATCAATTTATTAGACAACCAACCGTGCGATTTGATGAATATCGTGGTGACCAATCAGACATAGATGATGACACTCAATATAGGGGTACCGATTTTATATCGCGAGCTTATTTTAAAATCCCGAAAAACATGCTACTTTTATACTGGTTGGGGGAGGGGCAAGCATTGTGAATTATAATAAAACAAGTTACGAAAAACAAATATGACAGCCATGAACCAACGACAACCACCTAACTACCAGATATACTGACTTGGGCAATTCCTGACTTGGGATAGGCACATTAAGAATGTGGCGGGGTTAAATATTTGAAGGCACCAACCCTCCCTAAACCTGGGACAATGGTGTAACAGCACAGCAACCTGAAAAACAAACTATAACAAGAATGAGTCCATAGTACAAGGATGCCGAAATCGCACTATCACTTTCAACTTGATCAAAAAACTACCTTAACCAAAAACTTGAACCTGAAGCGGGACAGACGGACGGATGGACGGACAGAGGTAAAACAGTATACCCACACGGAGGGTATAGATTGGTTCAACATTAAGATATTACAATACTAGTATAATATAGTTATTATTATATCACCATAAGCCTCCGTCAGAGTCGGAGCCAAAACAAAATAGAAATAACAACTAACACATTGATATCAAATAACAGTATCAAGACCTGTTCTTTACATAAACCAAAAGAACAACCAATACAATCATCATTTTGTTTCCATTATAGTTAAGTTTTTTTTGTGTTAACATCAAAACAAATTTTGAAGATTAAACATGTTTATCGTAATTCTTTAAATTTTAACAATATAAACGGCCTTTTCATAAAATAATGATATCAAAATAATTCTCTTCATGGAACCAATCTTTGAATGAAAAATAAGTGTGTATTTGTGTTAAAAGTTTGTGTGCTTTTTATCGATATGATGAGTTCAGCCCTTTTCGACCTATTTTTATGCCCCATTTGTGGGCATAATGGTTTTCTGGTCTGTGCGTCCGTTCGTACAGCAGCACAGAAGTACGGATGGATGAACGGACGCACAGACCAGGAAACATAATGTCCCTCTACTATTGTAGGTGGGGCATACTTTATTTGTTCAGTGGACCGTGATATTGAGGTCAAAAATAAAGGAGACACATCTGACCCGAACAGCTCTTATAGACCCATTACGCTAGTTTCGCTGTACTTTTGTAGACTTTTCTAAGGTTTTGGCACTCTATCACGGTCCGAATTGTGGATCAAATTACGAACATCAGAAACCACAGGTAAAGTGTTTAAAATCACCCATAATTTGTATAGCGATGTCAAATCTTGAATCAAAGACGGTGACGAAATGTCATCATTTTTTAATTGCGATAATGGAGTTCGGCAAGGAGAAAACATTTCACCCTTTCTTTTTGCAGTGTACTTAAATGATCTTGAAGACTTCGTCTTAGAGAACGATGTTTCCCACTTGCAAAGCCTCGAGATCAAATGTCATAAGCATTTGTCTATGATCTATCAAAGCTCTGTTAGCGTTTGAAAAGTTTTGTCTACAATGGAAATTAAAAATAAATCAGTTGAAAACGAAGGTTGTTACCTTTTGTAAGAGGAAATCCGAATTATTTGCCATTATCATAAACTTTCTTCCATTTTGTACCATACAATGTTCAAATCGAACGAATCCGAATTGCATAAGTTTAAATGGATTGAACATATTTAATCCATATTTGACAACACTGGATTTAGCTTTATATGGAATCTTCAATCAATTTTGTAAAGTTTTGACGGCCGTTGTTCTTATAACTTGAAAAAAATACATCATTTTAAACTGAAAACTATCCCCTTTTTGTAAAGTCGCATACGTGTAGTCGAAAAAACTCATTTAATGATCTAATAGATTTCCACTTTGTAGATGAAAATTGAATAAGGAAGAAAATAGATTCAATTTGTCGATCGTTCTTCTGTAAAAAGGGTATTTATTCAAATTGGCATTAGATATTTAATTTTGTTTTTCCTTGAAAACGGCATGCGACCTTTGACCTTGATTTTTGAAATACTGCACCATATTTTCATATTTTCTATTGACGACCAAAATAATCTCAAAGTGTTTTTATTATCAGATGTAAATATGGTACGTGTGTGCGCTAAAACCGCGGTCATTTGATTTTAAAAAGGCGTAAAACTTTTATGTATTAATGGAATTGCGAAAATAAAGTACATTGGTCAATAATTATATATATTGATATATCTAGGGCTATATGTATCATAAATATATGAACAATAAGATTTATCGTTGACTATTTATTCAGTCATTTTATATATATATTATTTATTTTTATTATCAACTTTTATAATCATGTATTGTATGTTTCTTGTTATTAAAGATTTTCTTTATATATTGTAAATATTATTTTATTTCATATTATTTAGTATAATTTTTTATTTTAAATTTTAAAATGTTTAAAAGTGAGTTCTCACTCAAAAAATGTCCTATCATCTCGACTAAAATCAATATTTGTCAAATACACGACTGATTTATAATATCTTATGGTACTTATTTCATATAATATAAATAAATACCATAAGATGTAGAAATGTTTAAAGTTTAATTGACCTGACGGGTTAAAATGCAAACATAATATACACATGTTACAAGAAACATAAATACATGTACTTGTTAAAATGATTATATCGTTGTGAATCTTCAGTTAAAATAGATAATAAACAATGAATTTTTTGAAATAAATAAAGGGGTCAAACAAGGGGACAGTTTGAGCCCCACATTGTTTAATTGTTTTATTAATGATCTCCATTCAATTTTTGATGGGACATGTGATCCTGTGTCCTTAGATAAAACAACAATAAGTAGTCTTAGTTTTGCTGATGATCTTTTAATATTATCAAAATCACAAAACGGTTTACCATCTGCTTTGAATAAACTGGAAATATATTGCTAAAAATGGCAACTGACTGTAAATACAAATGAAACAAAAATTATGATTTTTCATTCTAGAAATTCTTTTGAGTCAAATTTTTTTTACAAAAAAAATCAGTTAACTGAAGTTTAAGAGTATAATTTTCTTGGGAACATTATTGATAATAAAGGAAAATTTAAGAGATCTACACATGAACTATCCAAGAAAGCGCTTAAAGCGTTATTTTCATTAAAAAAATATATGTCTAATTTTCATCATGTCCCTGTTGATTTATCATGTAAATTATTTGATTCACTAATTAAACCCATAATTTTGTATAATACCGAGATCTGTTTTATGGAAGATTATTACTCAATTTTTAGAGCCATAAATAAAGCCACTTTGCATGGAACTAACTGTGATATTTTATCATTGACAGATAGATTCAGCTTTGAGAAAGTGCATCATATATTTTGTAAAACTGTTCTTGGAATTAAAAAAACCTCATGTAATATAGCTGCAAAGTCTGAGTTAGGACGATTTCCACTTGACTCCTTTATTAAAACTCAAGTTTTATTATATTTTTGTAGAATAAACTGCCATGAAATAAACCCTCTTGTTAAAGAAGCTTTTGCAGTAAATAAGTCTATGTCTGAAGATGGAATATATACTTGGTACACTTTTGCCAAGCATATTTTTAAAGAATTTAATATTGATGAAGAAGAATATGTTGATTTTGATAAACCTTTTAAACTTATAAAAAATTCACTCAAAAAAACTTTTAAACATATTGTGCAGGAAAAGTATCATAACATCACTCTTGAAAAACTTTCAAATATTGATAACAGTTCAAAACTTTATCTTTATAGTAAACTTAAAAATGAAATTAAATTCGAGGACTACTTGCACAATCTAAACAATTTTAATAGTCGTCAACTTTTAACAAAATTACGTGTAAGTGATCATAATTTGGAAATTGAATTAGGACGTTATAAAAAAATTCAAAGACAACACAGACTGTGCAAAGTTTGTAAAATTTTAGATGATGAGGAACACTTTTTCCTTCATTGCCAAATTAACAGTAATGTAAGACATTCCCTTATAAATGCAATTAAACCCCATTATCCTAATTTTAACCAGCTTGACTCAAACTCTAAACTTAAAACTATTCTAGATCCCAATAAAGATATTTTGTCTAGTGTTGTAGACTATATAAAGCAATCTATGGAACAGCGAAAATAAGGTCCACATTGGTCAATATATATAGATATATGTTATTAATATCAACTTCACTTTATAAAACATTTATCATGTATTATGTTTCTTGTCACTTGTGTATACAATGTACTATGTTTACATTTTAACCCGTCAGGGTTTCATGTTTTTTTGGCAATATACGGCAACTAAAAAAAATCACTAAGGGAGCTACCATTTGATTTTTATGGGGGGGCTAGGATGAAAAATTTTGTCCTGCATTTTTTTTTAGTTGTAATCTCTGTCCTGTCTTTTTATTTTTCACTCTATTCGGTTCTGCCTTTTTTTTATAAGTTTATCCTGACTTTTTTTTACCTAAATTGTCATCCTGCCTTTTTTTTTTGCAAAGTGTATCATCCTGCCTTTTTTTTACTCAAAACTCCTGTCCTGCCTATTTTTTTAAAATTTCATCCTCACCATTTCATAAAATAAGGTGGATTACATATTCAAATTTATTCTAATAAGATATAATCATTTAGCAAAAAGTAGGCGGACTATTGAAGATTAATCAATTTATTCTAAATGCATTTGCGAAATGAAATTGCAAATGGTGCAAATGCTACAATTTGTTGTTTTTGCAGTAATTTACTTTTGACCCTTTTGATACGTGAGAGAATAGCAAATGCTACAATTAAAACAAAAATAGCATTTGCAGCTTTAATTTTTGCATTTGGAGTTACAATTGTCGCATTTGCATTTACAATTGTCGCATTTGCAGTTACAATTTGTCGCATTTGCAGTTACAATTACCGCATTTGCAGTATTATTTATAGCATTTGCTATATCTATTAGAGCATTTGCGGTATTTAATATAGCATTTGCAACAAAATATACTTTTGACCCTAATGATACGCCATATAAATTAGTTTGTCTTCCCCTCTGTGCAATGTACATGTATCTACTAAATTAGTTTGTCTTCCCCTCTGTGCAATGTACATGTATCTACTAAATTAGTTTGTCTTCCCCTCTGTGCAATGTACATGTATCTACTAAATTAGTTTGTCTTCCCCTCTGTGCAATGTACATGTATCTACTAAATTAGTTTGTCTTCCCCTCTGTGCAATGTACATGTATCTACTAAATTAGTTTGTTTTCCCCTCTGTGCAATGTACCTGTATCTACTACTCTTTCTAATTAACCCATACTAGATTTTGAGAAGAATGTTATGGAAATCTTAAATATCTAATTGCATTTTGTTCTTTATTTATTTCTTTAATTCCATAAAAAACTTTCAGGTTTCCCAAAGTAAAATATATTAAAATTAGTTTAGTTTTTATAGCCGTTATTCTCATGAACTGTGAAATTGCAATGTTTGCAGTTGTTTCAGATGTGGTTTAATTTTAACATTTACCGTAACTTTTTTTCTTCATTGAAGTCTTTTTACAATAAACAGGTAATATTTAACTGTGTAGATATTGTGGTTGACTGGTTTATATTTTGTAGGAATTGGTCTGATATATGTTGATGCTTCAGTGTGGCAGATGTTAAGAGGATCAATCATCATATTTGCAGGAATTTTATCAGTAAGTTAAGGTACCGGTAACAAAGTCTACAATTTCATGAATAACTACTCAAGTACATAGTTTCTATATATTACAGGAAAGTTGGTTAAGTTAATGTTAGTGTGATACCTGTTTCTATATATTACAGGAAATAGATAAAGGCAGATGTGGTGTGAGTGCCAATGAGACAACTCTCCATCCAAATAACAATTTAAAAAAGTAAACCATTATAGGTTAAAGTACGGCCTTCAACAGTTGGTTAAGTTAATGTTAGTGTGATACCTGTTTCTATATATTACAGGAAAGTTGGTTAATTTAATGTTAGTGTGATACCTGTTTCTATATATTACAAAAAAGTTGGTTAAGTTAATGTTAGTGTGATACCTGTTTCTATATATTACAGGAAAGCTGGTTAAGTTAATGTTAGTGTGATACCTGTTTCTATATATTACAAGAAAGTTGGTTAAGTTAATGTTAGTGTAATACCTGTTTCTATATATTACAGGAAAGTTGGTTAATTTAATGTTAGTGTGATACCTGTTTCTATATATTACAAAAAAGTTGGTTAAGTTAATGTTAGTGTGATACCTGTTTCTATATATTACAGGAAAGCTGGTTAAGTTAATGTTAGTGTGATACCTGTTTCTATATATTACAGGAAAGATGGTTAAGTTAATGTTAGTGTGATACCTGTTTCTATATATTACAGTTGGTTAAGTTAATTATGTTAGTGTGATACCTGTTTCTATATATTACAGGAAAGATGGTTAAGTTAATGTTAGTGTGATACCTGTTTCTATATATTACAGTTGGTTAAGTTAATTATGTTAGTGTGATACCTGTTTCTATATATTACAGGAAAGTTGGTTAATTTAATGTTAGTGTGATACCTGTTTCTATATATTACAGTTGGTTAAGTTAATGTTAGTGTGATACCAATCCAACACCCTAACAAATGTGTCTTTACAATATGTCAAGGTCTTGATTGTCCCAAATTTGTAATTTTGAACCTAATGTGCACCAAAACCATTTGTTGAGATCAAATGCTTCTAAACCAATGAATATATTTCAACTAAACTTTCACATAGTTTTAATAATTTATTGTTCTTGTACATTTCTTATTTATCTTTTTTGGGGGTTTTTCTTACCAAATTATAGACTTTGCTCTTACAAATAAAAGGTAGTGAAATTACATTTAATATCCACCATCCTAAACCAGGAAATACATTTTAGTTCAACTTTTGCAGATTCTTTATGACCTAATGTCACTGCACTTGTAAGATTGTTAGATATTTTTCGGCTTGAATTCACCCTTTACAGAAACAAAGGATTGAGATTAATTTCATTGTTCATACACCAAAATGAAGACGTTCGTTGTTTATAGATATAAGAAGATGTTGTATGAGTGCCAATAAGACAACTCTCTCATCCAAGTCACAATTTGTAAAAGTAAAACCATTATACCATAGGTCAAAGTACGGTCTTCAATGCAGAGCCTTGGCCAACACCAAACAGTAAGCTATAAAGGGCCCCAAAATAACTGGTGTAAAACCATCTGAATGGGAAAACCAACGGTTTAATCTATATAAAAGAAACGAGAAACACTTATGCACAACATCAACAAACAACAACTACTAAACATCAGGTTCCTGACTTAGGACCGGTGCAAACGAATGCAATGGGTTTAATTATGCATTTATTAGGACAATGTTAACCATTCACACATTGTGGTTAACACTTTAAAAATATTACCCACAATGCATTAGATTCTTTAATTTAATGAAGAATTTTTTCTTCTTATGTCTGTAAATCACATGATTATTTTTCTTTCGACAAGATATAATTGGGTTGAAGTGTAAATTAAATGTTCATTTTTGATTATAGAAAATATTTTTGAAAAGAAAGTTACGAGTAGTGCACTGGTGTGGTATGCTAGTAACCATGATTGGATTGGTCCTTGTAGGATGTTCAAGTGTATTTAAATCTCAACATACTGCTGAAGGTTCTAAAACTATTCTAGGTATACATTATTATCACAAGTCTATGTTTTTATGTTGTGCAACAAACTTTTGACCTGTACATACATGACAAATTGAGAAAAGGAGTTTAATCTTAACTCAGATCGAGTACAGAATAGTGTAAACTCAACTCGTATTGAGTACAGATAAGTGTGAATTTAATTCATATTGAGTACTGAATAGAGTAATGTTGCATCAGATTGAGTAGAAAATAGTGTAATCTTAAATTAGATTGAGCACAAAATAATAAGAACTTACCGGTAAATGAGATTGAGTATGAAATAGTGTGAACTTAAAATCAAATTGAGTACAGAAAAGTGTGAACTTTACTCGGATTGAGTACAAAATCTGTTCATGCTTGTAATGGAAAAGAATGAATATGATGTATTGAGCATGCAAAAAAGTCAATACTCACACTTGACCAAAGAAACTGCTATTCCTCATCTCAAAGTTGCAATAAGGCAGCGGACTGTAAATAGACATACTACTGGATGATCAAAACGTTTTATTAGAAGTCTGGTATGATATGTAAATCAACAACCCTAGGTACACAAATGATTCTGCATGATCAGAGTTTGTTATGTTCTCTTGTAAGGAGGTTTTAGTCAACTTTGTTTAAATAGAATCCTTAAATGTCTTGCTCATTTAAAATTACATATATAATTCTCTCATAACATATACTGTGGGAATATTTCAGGTATAATATTAATTCTTGCTAGTCAAGTAGTCAGTGCTAGTCAAATGGTTATAGAAGAAATGTTTCTGAAAAAGAGAAGTCTTCACCCATTACAGGTATGTGGCAGATATACATTTTATAGACAATCTAGTGTATGATGCTTATATAAAGGTTTTGTTACCTTATAATACCAATGGGCTTAGCTACTTTTCAATCTGGGTGGTTAAAAGATACATACAATTAAAACTAGATCCTATTAGGCTGTCCAACTACAAGAAAAGCATTTAAACTTCAGTCACATAGCCTGTATGTCTCTGTCCTTCAATCTGAATCTAAACTTTAATAATCTTCAATAGTATTTTTTAGGGAATGGGGACATCCCAAATCCTTGAAGCCCTCTGGCTGCAGTTATGAACTTGGTGTTTATTCCTTTGTTCTGTGGATAATATCAGATATTTTGAATCTTGGTACATAACTGAATGCAATATAATTTGATTTTTTCAGTGCATATTCAATGAATAGCTCCAACAAAATTAAGTTACAATTGGCTACAGTTAGGATTTAGAAAATTATTCAACATAGAAGAAACTTCTCTTTGGTCACAATTGTAAAAAAATTCATAAGGGTTCCACGGAACCCAGTGTCTCGCCTACTTTTGCTGTTAATTGCAGACTCAACAAAAATGAGGAAAAACATCAATAAAAATTTCCCTATCGATACTGTCTTTTGATTGAAAGAAGCTTCCAAGTTTGGTAAAAAATCCAGGATAGTTTATGAATCTAATAAATGTTTTATAAACTTTAACTGCAGACTGTATGTAATGTTAACTGGAAGAAAAACTAAGTCCATTTATAAGTAAAATACGAAAAAGGGAATTTTTTTTTTACAAAATTTACTTCTGAATATGATCTTATGATCAGAAACAAGCTTTTGTTTAAGTTTGGTAGAAATCCAGGATAGTTTAAGAACATTATAAAAATTTTAAAAACTTAAACCACAGAGTGAATGTTTTGTTTCTGGCAAAAAAACTAAGTCCATTTATCATGTTTATAAGTAAAATACGGAAAAGTGGAAATTTATTTTCACAAAATTTTCTTCTTGATACTATCTTATGATCATAAACAAGCTTCTGTCCAAGTTTGGTACAAATCAAGGATAGTTTATGAAAGTTATTAAAATTTTAAAAACTTTAACCACAGAGTGAATGTAATGTTTCCTCGCAGAAAAACTAAGTTCATTTATAAGTAAAATACGGAAAAAATGGAATTTTATTTTTACAAAATTTACTCCTGGATACTTTCTTATGATCATAAACAAGCTTCTGTCCAAGTTTGGTAGAAATTCAGTATAGTTTAAGAAAGTTATTAAAATTTCAAAAACTTTAACCACAGAGTGAATATTTGTGGACGCCGCCGCCAACAACGACGACGCCAACGACGACGGAATGTAGGATCGCTTAGTCTCGCTTTTTCGACTAAAGTCGAAGGCTCGACAAAAATGAAGATTTTGATATTTACATTTATGTAAATCTGACTATTTTAAAAAGACACACTTTATTTAAAATATTTCCTTTTGCATCACAGGTAGTTGGGACAGAAGGAAGTTTTGGTGCTCTACTTATGATAGCGGTAAGTCTGGTTTATACTTGTCATAAAATTACATCTTGTTTCACTGCAATCATTCATGTGCAAATAAATTTTATTTTAATTGGTCAATTTACTAAAATTTTAACCAGAGTACAAAAATGTAATTAAATAATTGTCAGTAATTAAAACCAGGATTGCATAGATGAAACAGACTAATTTAGATAACAGCACAATAACATGATTGGTTTCAAAATTTTTTTTTTTTTTTTTAAAGAACTTGAGTGAATGGATTACTTGGGACAACCCTTCTTGTAAAACACTTAAGGCTGCAAAAGCAAGGGACATATTGGTTTAGGTCTGTTTGTCAATTTCATATGTTCATCACATTTTGCCCAGGAACTACATATCAGTGCTTGCTGCAATTTGAAATAAACCATCATGTGAGCATGCATATAGATTTTCACATTCTTCCAGTTTAACAAATTCTAACAGAAGAAATATTACTCACAGTTGATCTTCTTTAACTTTTGAGATCTTATACTTTAACCATAGTTTCTTTTCCATTTTAATAATTTAGATTCATATCTTTTCACTATAATTTAAATAAATAAAAATGCTAAAATTTTAAATATTTAACCCATACTAAAACTTATTGTAGGTAGTTTTACCAGTGATGTATTTTATACCAGGATCAGATGTCAATAACAGTTATGAGAACAGTTTAGATGCTATATACCAGATATTCAGTGAACCAAGACTTTTAGTGTTCTGTCTACTATACTTATTATCTATAGCATTCTATAACTACTTTGGATTGGCTGTAACGAAATCTTTAACAGGTATAGAATATATGTAAATTGTATGAGAGGGACCTTGCAAAATTGGTGTTCTTGGCAGATAGTTTAGATCTAACCTGATTATTGCTCTTTTTATTCCATAATATTACTGTATTTCCCACACTATTAGTCAATGGGGATGATAGGTCTAAGGGCCATAAAATGAATCTTTTTTTCGGTAGGACAGCTGGGAAAAAAAATCTTCCTTTGTGGTTTTGAAATAATTCATGGTACAATCATGTTAAAGCGACCTTCTTATATTCTATTTGGTGTCCTGCACTTCATGATGTATCCATAAGATAGTTTACAACATTCAAATATGAAGAACTATAATTGAGGTATGAAACACTCTTTAATATTTATTTATACTTAAGTAATAGTTTAATTATATCTGTTTATTTTGTAGCTGTTCACAGAACATTTAATGATGCCTGTAGAACAATATGTTTATTTTGTAGCTGTTCACAGAACATTAATTGATGTCTGTAGAACACTATGTTTATTTTGTAGCTGTACACAGAACATTAATTGATGTCTGTAGAACTATATGTTTATTTTGTAGCTGTTCACAGAACATTAATTGATGTCTGTAGAACACTATGTTTATTTTGTAGCTGTACACAGAACATTAATAGTTGGTGCCTGTAGAACTATATGTTTATTTTGTAGCTGTTCACAGAACATTAATTGATGCCTGTAGAACACTATGTTTATTTTGTAGCTGTACACAGAACATTAATTGATGTCTGTAGAACTATATGTTTATTTTGTAGCTGTTCACAGAACATTAATTGATGCCTGTAGAACTATATGTTTATTTTGTAGCTGTACACAGAACATTAATTGATGCCTGTAGAACAATATGTTTATTTTGTAGCTGTACACAGAACATTAATTGATGCCTGTAGAACTATATGTTTATTTTGTAGCTGTTCACAGAACATTAATTGATGCCTGTAGAACACTATGTTTATTTTGTAGCTGTACACAGAACATTAATAGTTGGTGCCTGTAGAACTATATGTTTATTTTGTAGCTGTTCACAGAACATTAATTGATGCCTGTAGAACACTATGTTTATTTTGTAGCTGTACACAGAACATTAATTGATGTCTGTAAGAACATTAATTGATGCCTGTAGAACTATATGTTTATTTTGTAGCTGTACACAGAACATTAATTGATGTCTGTAGAACAATATGTTTATTTTGTAGCTGTACACAGAACATTAAATGATGTCTGTAGAACAATATGTTTATTTTGTAGCTGTACACAGAACATTAGATGATGCCTGTAGAACTATATGTTTATTTTGTAGCTGTTCACAGAACATTAATTGATGCCTGTAGAACTATATGTTTATTTTGTAGCTGTTCACAGAACATTAATTGATGTCTGTAGAACACTATGTTTATTTTGTAGCTGTACACAGAACATTAATTGATGCCTGTAGAACACTATGTTTATTTTGTAGCTGTACACAGAACATTAATTGATGCCTGTAGAACTATATGTTTATTTTGTAGCTGTACACAGAACATTAGATGATGCCTGTAGAACTATATGTTTATTTTGTAGCTGTACACAGAACATTAATTGATGTCTGTAGAACTATATGTTTATTTTGTAGCTGTTCACAGAACATTAATTGATGCCTGTAGAACTATATGTTTATTTTGTAGCTGTTCACAGAACATTAATTGATGCCTGTAGAACAATATGTTTATTTTGTAGCTGTTCACAGAACATTAATTGATGCCTGTAGAACAATATGTTTATTTTGTAGCTGTTCACAGAACATTAATTGATGCCTGTAGATCAATATGTTTATTTTGTAGCTGTTCACAGAACATTAATTGATGCCTGTAGAACTATATGTTTATTTTGTAGCTGTACACAGAACATTAATTGAAGCCTGTAGAACAATATGTTTATTTTGTAGCTGTTCACAGAACATTAATTGATGCCTGTAGAACACTATGTTTATTTTGTAGCTGTACACAGAACATTAATTGATGCCTGTAGAACAATATGTTTATTTTGTAGCTGTTCACAGAACATTAATTGATGCCTGTAGAACTATATGTTTATTTTGTAGCTGTTCACAGAACATTAATTGATGCCTGTAGAACACTATGTTTATTTTGTAGCTGTACACAGAACATTAATTGATGTCTGTAGAACTATATGTTTATTCTGTAGCTGTACACAGAACATTAATTGATGCCTGTAGAACAATATGTTTATTTTGTAGCTGTTCACAGAACATTAATTGATGCCTGTAGAACACTATGTTTATTTTGTAGCTGTACACAGAACATTAATTGATGTCTGTAGAACAATATGTTTATTTTGTAGCTGTTCACAGAACATTAATTGATGTCTGTAGAACACTATGTTTATTTTGTAGCTGTTCACAGAACATTAATTGATGCCTGTAGAACTATATGTTTATTTTGTAGCTGTACACAGAACATTAATAGATGCCTGTAGAACAATATGTTTATTTTGTAGCTGTACACAGAACATTAATAGATGCCTGTAGAACAATATGTTTATTTTGTAGCTGTTCACAGAACATTAATAGTTTATTTTGTAGCTGTACACAGAACATTAATAGATGCCTGTAGAACAATATGTTTATTTTGTAGCTGTTCACAGAACATTAATTGATGCCTGTAGAACTATATGTTTATTTTGTAGCTGTACACAGAACATTAGATGATGCCTGTAGAACTATATGTTTATTTTGTAGCTGTTCACAGAACATTAAATGATGCCTGTAGAACAATGTTTATTTTGTAGCTGTTCACAGAACATTAATTGATGTCTGTAGAACTATATGTTTATTTTGTAGCTGTACACAGAACATTAAATGATGTCTGTAGAACACTATGTTTATTTTGTAGCTGTACACAGAACATTAATTGATGCTTGTAGAACAGTATGTTTATTTTGTAGCTGTACACAGAACATTAAATGATGTCTGTAGAACAATATGTTTATTTTGTAGCTGTTCACAGAACATTAATTGATGTCTGTAGAACAATATGTTTATTTTGTAGCTGTACACAGAACATTAAATGATGTCTGTAGAACAATATGTTTATTTTGTAGCTGTTCACAGAACATTAATTGATGCCTGTAGAACAATATGTTTATTTTGTAGCTGTTCACAGAACATTAATTGATGCCTGTAGAACAATATGTTTATTTTGTAGCTGTTCACAGAACATTAATTGATGCCTGTAGAACTATATGTTTATTTTGTAGCTGTTCACAGAACATTAATTGATGCCTGTAGAACAATATGTTTATTTTGTAGCTGTACACAGAACATTAATTGATGCCTGTAAAACAATATGTTTATTTTGTAGCTGTACACAGAACATTAATTGATGCCTGTAGAACAATATGTTTATTTTGTAGCTGTACACAGAACATTAATTGATGCCTGTAGAACAATATTGTTTATTTTGTAGCTGTACACAGAACATTAATTGATGCCTGTAGAACAATATGTTTGTTTTGTAGCTGTTCACAGAACATTAATTGATGCCTGTAGAACAATATGTTTATTTTGTAGCTGTTCACAGAACATTAATTGATGCCTGTAGAACTATATGTTTATTTTGTAGCTGTTCATAGAACATTAAATGATGCCTGTAGAACAATATGTTTATTTTGTAGCTGTTCACAGAACATTAATTGATGCCTGTAGAACAATATGTTTATTTTGTAGCTGTTCACAGAACATTAAATGATGCCTGTAGAACTATATGTTTATTTTGTAGCTGTTCACAGAACATTAATTGATGCCTGTAGAACAATATGTTTATTTTGTAGCTGTACACAGAACATTAATTGATGCCTGTAGAACAATATGTTTATTTTGTAGCTGTACACAGAACATTAATTGATGCCTGTAGAACTATATTGGTTTGGGTTGTAGATCTACTTATCTTTTATGCTTTTGATAAGGTATGTGTTAACTAAGTACCAGCACATAGCAAACTCAAACAGATCAAAAAGGGGTTAAACTAAATACCACAAGACACAACAAGAAGAAGACAACAAAATTCACCATGTAAGTTATCAATAATAGGGATAACTTTACTCGACAGGACACAGAAATACAGCATACATGAATGATACTAGACTCATTTAATTTTTTGGCTCTTTTTGTTGCTCTGTTGAAGACAGATTTTTAGTCTGCATTAAATTCATTCCAAAACTTTAAAACTCGGAGCAATATAAAGCTTCGCATCTTATGAAGACATTTGCCTATAAATGAAGGCTTTATCCTGACCTCCTCGATATATTTGTTTTTCTTCTGTTTTCAGGATTTTGGAGAACCTTTCGACAAGACATATGGACTACTTCAAGGTAATGCAACTGACCCGTGTTCTCATACTTCAGTTCATTCTCAGGCTTTGTAAAATTGCAGGCTATATAAATAGATATTTGTTGCTTCTTTGTCAAGCACAATCTAAAAATGTGGTATGATTGCCTATGAGACAAATATCTACCAGAGGCCAAATGACTTACATGTAGATACATGTAAGAGGAAGAGAAAAGAATAGTTGGGCCAAAGTCAGAATATGTTGGAGTAGGTAATATGTCATCCTGTAGACAGCTATCTTGTGAAAATCAGGGCATATTCCTGTCTTTGACCTGTTGTCCTGAATATGAATCTAATATTTGCAAGTGGATGTTAAGCAGCTATCAATGAATCACAGTAATGTTGTTTATCATTGGATTTCTTAATTTACTATGCAAACAAATTCATGTGATGCATGTATACCATTATATAAAATAAATATGATCTTCTGTTTCTACTTTAAACCTATGATACTATCAAAATGACTGTTGGAAGTGGGACGTCAGTAGTTGTAATTTTATCCTTTGAATGCAGACACATCAGCTATTTATCAATATTCTGCCAACAATAATGATTATATTGCTCAACAAATTATTGTTTTAACTGGAAGTAAAAGATTTCTTAATCTATTTTTAACTTATTTTAGTTGATGGATTCCTCTTCCTGCTGATTGGCACTGCTCTATATAATGAACTTGTGGTGGTTCCCTGTATACCTTGTTTGAGGAAACCAGTACCAGTACAGGAAGTTAATGTGGAAGCTCCTAACCGTGGCAACATACAATATGCTAGTGACTCAGATGATGATATAACAAGACCATTATTACGAGATAAAAAATAAAAGTTTACTTTGCAGCATTCAAAAAAAAACAAACAGTATCATGAATGTTATTACATTGTTATCTTTGTATGGCTAACTTTTTAATAATTTTTGTATATGAGAAAATTCGCTCCCTAGAAAAATCAAAAGGAAAGAGAGTTCCAACATGAAATATACAGAGAATCATACAGCATTACAAAATATACTCTTCTCTTGAACTGATTTTAATGTGCGTATTGTTATGCGTTTACTTTTCTACATTGGCTAGAGGTATAGGGGGAGGGTTGAGATGTCACAAACATGTTTAACCCCGCCGCATTTTTGCACCTGTCCCAAGTCAGGAGCCTCTGGCCTTTGTTAGTCTTGTATTATTTTAATTTTAGTTTCTTGTGTACAATTTGGAAATTAGTATGGCGTTCATTATCACTGGACTAGTATATATTTGTTTAGGGGCCAGTTGAAGGACGCCTCCGGGTGCTGGAATTTCTCGCTACATTGAAGACCTGTTGGTGACCTTCTGCTGTTGTTTTTTTCTATGGTCGGGTTGTTGTCTCTTTGGCACATTCCCCATTTCCATTCTCAATATACTCTTGATGATATAGTCATACTGTTTAAAGTATTATAACAAATACTCAATATTGATTTGTTTTCCTGAAATATAATTATGCAATGTAAACTTTATCTGTGTTTAACCTATGCATATTTGTAAAATTTATTTGATAATGTATGTACATGTATAATCACATCTTTTTATGATTGCCTTTTGATATTTTTAAAACAAGCGATATTCTAAAACTTATTTACCATTTGGAGCTTTGCACATGTTAGAGACCTTGGGCTATTGTTAAATACTGTATGCTTGCCCTTTCCATGTCTCCTCTGGTCTAATCATATTATAAGAGAATCTTGAGGGGTTTACAGAATAGAGAATGATGGGCCAATACTCCAGAAATATAAATAAAGGAGTAGAGATAAAAGGGTGCTTTAAAAAAGTCTGAAAAAACCTGTGCTATATTTAATGTGTTAATTGGGTTGCTGCCTCATTGAAGTATCCCTACATCTCCTTTTTGTTAATTATGAATTGTGTAAATAGAAACAGGCATTACATTCTTATACCTAAAAGGTTGTACATTAGATATTTTGTATTTATTTTCAATAGAAATATTTTTGTTAATATATTTATTCCAATAAAATTTTAAATAAAATCTTTAAGAGTTGTCAATATTGCACATGGTTCTGAAGTAGTGTTTAAAGTAGATTTTAAGGATCAGTACATAAATAAAAACATAAAGAATTCAAGAATGTGTAAATGTAACACAGATGCCCCCACTTGTTCGGACGTGACTCGAGAACAGAAAAATTGACGCCATCCACATTCAAACTTGATCAGAGTTTGGTAGTTAGAACAAGGGTAGGGAAACTGCAAATTTTACCATTTTTTTCTTTTTATAAAGGAACATAACTCAGGAATTGTGAAAGTGACAGCATTCAAATTCTAACTTGGTCTGAGTTTGGTGGTAGTAAGCATTGTCATAACATTTGGTTGAGGCCAACTAAAAGTTACAGAACAATATGTTATTCTTGAAGGGCCTCCGTGGTCAAAGTATTTCTACCCAGTTAACACTGAAGTTGTGAGTTTGAATCCTGCTCCTACTGGTGCACTAAACTCCACTCTTAATTGATGATAATTGTCAGTTTTCCTATTGAAGGTAGTCATTTTCTTTGGGCACTCTGGCTTCCTCAACCATAAAAAAAACATGCTACATATTCATAAGAGTTGCATCTAAAAGCAAGACTGCAACATTATTGCTGAATATAGTTATTTAAGGTATACTGCAAAGCTCATACCAAGGGAGATAATGCACTATGGTATTCCTCAGGAATCCTAAACTTGAATATGATGAGAATGATAATTATGAAATACGATGTTTCATGAGTTATTGATAAGGTACATCTAGAGAATGCTCCTCAGCTGCCTCAGGAAATAAATGTTTTTTTTACGGTAAATTTAAATCAGTAATACGATAAAATTTTACAATTTACTTCATTATTTCATTATTGATCTAATATTGTGTAGACCTACTTCTGAATGTGCAACCTCAATCATACAAGGCTTTCTCATACTTTACAAAATGCCAACTCAAAAATAGCGAAATGGAAACCAGTGTTAATGTACTCAATGTATACGTGATATTACAAGTAACATGCTTAATCATTTCAATTGAAACACTCCACATTATTTTCGGAGACAAGAGAAAATGACAGAATCATCGGTTTCAGACACATTCAATTCTACGAGATCAAGAAGTTTTTTTTAAATTTTTTAATCTGAAGTTAGTACAAACGCCATAGTTGATACGGTATATTTGATTATTAAAAGTCAAACTTCGCCCGGAATCCTCACAGACTAGCCTTGAAATGGCAAAGGACAAACTTCAATTCATCGTATTGTAAAAGCGTAGATTTATGACTTTGATGGAAGGTTGTCACATTTACACTCAAACCACATCTTCTTACATCTATGTGTAAGGTACAAACATCAACTTAAACTACCGGTTAATCGGTCATACGATTATCTGAGTAACTGGTTAGGCAAAAATGTACGATTTGACAACACTAGTATTTTTACATTATTGTGATAAGGGAGATAATTCAATTAAAAACACTATGAAATATGATAAAACTTTTCAGGATTCAAAATTATTGTGACAAGGGAGATAATTCAAATGAAAACACTTCAGGATTGAAAAATTATTGTGGCCAGTAAGAGTTAAATATATTACACTTGGAATTATTGTAACCAGGAGATAACTTAACAAGATACACAGAATTATTGTGATAATACTGCCAGATTCCCAAATTATTGTGACAAGGTAGATCGTGCTCTATGATAATTGTTCAAGTTTCCAGACATGATAATGCCTTGGTATGTACTTACAGTCTACAACTGCTATAGTGAAAAGGGGAAAATTATTACCTAATTTTGGATAAACTGCAAAGTATTTATGGTCTACTGCAGGCCTTCTCTAAGTTCTTGTGATTAGATAACCAATTATACATGAAATATTTCATGACATACAAAATTCTTTGGTTAATTAATTACTCCATTAAGATAAAAATCTACAATATCACTACTATTGTGAAAGAAACATTTGTCCCACAGTTAAACAAAAATATTCAAAACTACAAATGCAATCATGTTTTATTCCCCCGTTACAAACATATGAATGTGTTTAGATGATGAAATCATATGTGATGCTCTATCAGATCCTACAATTTCTGTCAATTTTTGTACATCATATTGTGAATACATAACAGTACATGATGAATTCTCCTGTCTGTTCTCTATCAACATATTGCACAGTTCACTGTAGAAATGAGGAAACAATGGTAACTCGTAGAATATAATGTGTTTAATTCCTCGAACTTTAAATCTGAAACAGAGAGAGGATATCAATTAAATATAAAAACAACATGATAAGACATTTTACAATTTACTTTTAACATGTGGTAACTTAAAACATTTAGAAACAATTTTTGTATTAATTTATAACTATTGTAAAAACATTACGTTTTTTTCTGAAGATCTTGACAAGAATGTGTCCATAGTACACGGATGCCCCACTCGCACTATCATTTTCTATGTTCAGTGGACCGTGAAATTGGGGTCAAAATTATAATTTGGAAATATAATTAGAAAGATCATATCATGGAGAACATGTGTACTAAGTTTCAAGTTGATGTAACTTTAACTTCATCAAAAACTACCTTGACCAAAAACTTAAACCTGAACTTCGCACTATCATTTTCTATGTTCAGTGGACCATGAAATTGGGGTCAAAACTATAATTTGGCATTAAAACTAGAAAGATCATATCATGGGGAACATGTGTACTAAGTTTCAAGTTGATTGGAGTTCAACTTCTTCAAAAACTACCTTGACCAAAAACTTTAACCTGAAGCGAACGGACGGACGCACAGACGGACAAACGGACGCACAGACGAACGGAGGCAGTCCAGAAAACATAATGCCCCTCTACTATCGTAGGTGGGGCATAAAAAAGAACATTATGTAAATATTGTTTCGTGATATGAAAGATTCTATTTCATTATTTTTCATTGTAGATATGTTTGTAAGACATGTATGTTGCAGGGGTCTTAGTGTGCTGGCAAAGTGATTGAGGACAGTTATATTATTAGAAAATATAACTTTGCTGCACTCGTCTAGGCGAGCTGTTTCCCATAGATGTGCGTTTGAGTTTTTGTTTATAAATACTTTATTTGCGTTTGAGGCCACGAACAAGAAAATAAATATAAATACAACATGATAAGACATTTTACAATTTACTTTCAACATGTGGTAACTTTAAACATTTAGAAATATATGTATTTATATATTGTATAAATGTAGAGCTACTAATTAGTGGGTATGATTTCTTTTAACAAATTACAGGAATTCATCAGACTTTGATCTTTATAAAACATACATCAAAGTTGGAAAATCAAAAAAAATAATTAAAAAATGCAGAAAGTCAGGTTAGACTAGATGTTAAGCTTTTATACAATCGATATTTTAATATTACTTGAATATTATTATCAAAAACAATTAATAAAATGACTTTTTTTTAGTTCACCTTCTATAAAAATGCACTCTTTCTGTATACAACATAAAATGAGCATTTCCATGGAAAAACTGGTTCCTAGATCTTGACAGAGTTTTATCTTTAGTATATCTGTAAAATACAAGAATAATTGCAGTTTCAGAAAATTTAATATTAATTCATATTCTGACATCATTCTTGTAAACTATATTTTCAAAAACACAAATTTCACCAGCTTTAGCTATAAAACAATTTGTACCTGTTGTTTTGTGACGTTTCTTTGATCTCAGTTCTTCACTGGTCAAAATTCAATTAGGATGTTAAATTTCCTTGCTATTATCTCAATTTGCTATTTAGGAATTCACAAAAAAAAATCTTTTCTAAATATTATAACCTGGAAGTTTTTATTGCTTTTAAAATTACCATGCTAATTACCATGACTTATAAAAATACAGTCTACTAAAAATGTGTAACAACTAGATATGCCTTTACAATTTTCCAAAAATGTAGTGTATGTTTTGTTTACTTAGTAGTTTCATATATACAAAACTTAACTCTTCCCAGAATATCTTAGCACAACATTAAATACTTACTCGCTAATATAAACAAAGCTTAAATCTTCTCTAACAAAGTAATTCCTCAATCTAACAAAGTCAAAGTATGATGGAACATAAATTAATGTCTGTGCTAATACTGGGTCTTTGTGTGTTGGTAAAATCTGAAAACCAAAAGAATATATGTAAAATAAGGCATAGTAATTTCTTCTGAACTGAAAGAGATGGACCAAATGCCACCTTAATGTTAGGATGAAAAATAATGTTTTTGTGTATGAAAATCTTTAGACAGTTATTTATAGACCTATTTTTCAGGATAGTTTATAGCTTTTACAAACTGTATATCCAAATTGTAAATATTGGTGGGTTTTTTTCTGTAACGTTTAAAGTAAAACACCTTTACTCACTTTTTGTAAAAAGAAATTAAATCTGTCATCAGCTAACTGACTGTAGCTACTACAACTCAACTTGTGATAAACCTAAAACAAAGAAGGATTATTCTGTGTAATTATTATTAGTTTACATATTCAACTTCAATTCCTTTTTTCTTTCTTTTAGACTGAATTTTCTATTTGTATTTTTGTTTGAACAATGTATTTAGTTCATGTCATCTTAATTGATTGATTGCTGGTGTGAAACGTCACTTTCTGCACACTTTGCATAAATCATGGCTGCTAGTTTCTATAGGTGGGGAAAAAACGGAAAGAACATCACCCTCAAGCAGAAGTACTGGCGATCCCAGCCATGTAAAATCAGTGTTGAACCCACCTTGCCATGAGCAGGGATCGTCTCATGACTTGAACATTGTTAGGATATTGTAATTATTATATTTATTTATGTTGGCCCAATTTGTGTTGTATGGCCTGATAGTTGTTTACAGAATAATCTTAGAACTGTGCAGTTTAGAAATCACTGGAACAATTACAGAATGATTGGAACTTTCCAGAATGATCCTAATAAATGATGCGTTATATAAACTTCTACATTTTACTAGAAACTTCCATTGTAACTTTCTAGGATGTTCCAGTATAGATTGTTCTAGAATTTTCCTTGACAATTATATATATACACACACTAAAGTTAAACACTCACTCTTGGATTTGGACTTAGACATCGATAGACATTAATATTCATAGCATTTGGATTGACATTTTTATTCTGCAAACAACATCATACTGGATTGTGACCGTAATATTCAGATTGGATTCCGAAAGATATCCGGATGTAGATAAAGATAAAAGATTGGACTCATATTTTGACAGTTAAGTTGACAGTAATATTTGTGTAATACTTCTTGTAAACTTTTGTATAATAAATATTGTTAAATTTTATTATTGATTTGTGTCTTTTGTTGGCTACAATTTAAAGGCGATTTCTGGCCGTAACAACATTGACAGGTTAATAATCACTAGATGAATTATTTACTCTGCCTACATGATCCATCATTAATAGAGTATTTTTACAATGTTAACTTTTAAATCTGTATTATCTAGTAAGCCCTGAATGCTACAAGACTACATAAATATTGATCCTTTGTTTTGTTAGCATCATACCACAAACAATTGGAAGTTGTGAGACTACTTTTTTTGGTTTCTATAGTAACCTGTAAACACCAACATGTGCATGGTTTCTGTAAACAACCTAAATCTAACCTGTAACGTAATAAAAACTGAGGTACCTGTACAGTTTCTAAGGTAACTTGACACTAACCTGCGGTAGTTGTACCACTACTTGTGATATAGATCCCTTTGTTTCTGGTCTGTGTAAAGTTATTTTACCATTGTAATCTAAATAACATGTTAAGGACTAAATTGTGTGAACTCAATTTGTTTATTCAAGAAAAGAATTACTGAATTTTGTTATACAAGATTGAATTGATATATTCTAACAATTCTTTTAAAAAGCATGTTAAAATGAAATAAAATATTTAGGTTGATGATGGTTTAGTGAGAAATGATTAAAGGATACTGCAGCAATGTTTGTTAAACAATGATAAAATCTGTGGATCACTGACTGAACTCAGTATAATGTTCTGTCTGTAATATTTACTCCTGAAAAAAAGACAAACAAACAACCAATCAAAGGCTTTCTTGTCATTCTGCCCTATGTGTTCATTATCAAATACACCAATAATATTAATAACAAGTTGTGGGGCCATTCCAAAATTTATACATGGGACCAAGGGAAGGCACATCTTAATTGCACCCAACTTCTTTTTTCAACAATAGACATGCAAGATAAATCCAAAAGAAATGCCACTAAAGGTTTTTACCCAATTTTCAAAATGCCTTTCCTGGGTACTGTGTATCTTTAAATGGAATAGCCCTTACTTGTTGTATACAAAGCATCCATAAAAGGATAGGTTTCTGAAAGGTAACAATATGAAATGTTGTAAACGGTTCAAAATGGCATATGTTTCAGTCATTTACATAAGGTAGTTTGTATAAAATAAAAGGAAACACACAGTATATATTGCAAAAGGAAACACACAGTATATATTGCAAAAGGAAACAACTACACTTCCTTCATCTTTTATGAATTGTCTTCAACTTAAATTCTATATGTCTCTTATATTTTAACCTCCAGTTTTAAATCTGGTGTTAAAGGAGTACAATATTTTAATAATGTCATTATAACCCACATGATTTTGCATTCAAAACAGTTTTTCAATAAGTGACTGTTTCCTTCTTTTCCATAATCTTTCATTTGGTCAATCAACTTAAAAGTCATATTGAGATTTCCCTTATCTTAATTACACATCTTGAGACTTACCAACCATTTAATGTCCACATTCTCACTCTTGAGAAATCTGTTCCGTGAGATTCTTTTGGTTGTAAGTGAAAATGTTTCATCAAATGCTGAAAAATAACAAATTACTGTAAAGTTACAATTTTTTTCAGTCATTTAATACTGTGATCTTTAAATAATTTTGACTAATAGACTGATATGCATGATTGCTCTTTCAAGAAATGCTGCATACAAAATAATGCTAGCAAAATATGAAATGCATTTTTCTCTGTGAATCCTATCTCCTTACAATTTTGCAATATCAGAAATATCGCAAACACTTCTGAATTAAGTGAATACCACACAAATAGATTTGCCTGGTCAAAATATTTTCAGCTTCATCAGAGTTTTGTTTTTAAAGTCATAAGAAACCTCAAATTAAAAAAAAATAATGCATGTTTTTTATAACTCAATGGATAGTTTTCATTATATAAGACTTATGTACATATACTTTTTTCTGAAGAAAATTCTTTAATTTGTTCATATTTAGAAGTTAACTTTATTTTAATTGCTTCCTGAAATTCCTTCCAGGAAGCAATTCCCTGACATATTTTCCGTATGCAAAGTGACCTCAGTGTGACCTATCTAGTAAAAATTTGGTGATCGCAATACGCATGGATGTCCTTAAAATAAACTATTATCTGATTGTACATGTTAAACATGTGCTCAATATCCATGCTTTTTTGTTGTTTGTTGACAAACAGGTAACAATCGTTAAACTTCAGCTTCAAAACACGAACTTTAATTACCTCCCATATTTTCACAACACTGGCGATTGAAAATAAAATTGACAATTATATGAAATTTATGCGAAAAAAATGATAAAATCGTGCACAGAAGACTAAGTTTATGATCTTTGTATGCATTGGTTCAAGAATTGGAATAACATTATATTTCACCGGTCACTCGTTTATTACGACTTTAATGCATCTAGAATATATCAAAATAGACAACAGTTAATGAAATCTTACAATAATATGATCCCAGTTCTGCATCATTAAAATGTCTGCTTGGTCAAATATTAACATCTCTATAGAACTCAGAAAATCATAGTCCCTCTCTTTATCTCTGAAATTGAATCACAATCATGGTTTGAATAAAGTTCTACACTGATAAATTGTATAATAGAGTTTAAGTATATTGTTCTTCTTAAACTGAAGTGCAGTTTTGTTCCAATGAAGAAATTTTGCTGTTTTGAAAAAATACAAATTTGGAAGAAAATATATCTAAAGTCTTTAGGCAACTAACATTCAAACAAAAACAACTTTTCCAAAGTGTATGCATTAAATATATTATAAAGATGAGACAAATAAAACAAATATAGGTGGGAGATACTGAAGTGTCATACAAACTTATAAGTCAGAGAAAGACCTTAAAAATGTAGGCAAAACAAACAAAAAAGATGAAAGACAAACAAATCGACAAAGCACTATATAAGCTTGACATGCTGATATAGGGTAAACATTTCAAAATCAAGTCTGTTAATTTTCATAAACTTAACAGATTCAAATAAGTGAAATTTTGGAATGGAATTTTTCATAATAAATGGTCCTTACCCTTCAGATCCAATAATAGTCCGGAGACCTAATGGTGATGCTAATATTATATCAGAAGCATAAAAATTGGTGTATAATTTTAATGTCTTTTTAGCCACACCCAATCCAATCCTAAAATGATCATCAGTATTCCCTGTGAAGGTTGACTCATAGTCCTCTGAAAAAATAAAATACATGAAATAAACTTAAACAATACAGAAGTCCTTGTATCTCATCAACCAATTTAATGTCACTATTTCAAACTGACTTTCTCCAGTAAAGGAAATGTGGTAATACAATAAGAGTTAACTTTAGAAGAAGAAAAATACCAAGACATTATAACAGTTACTTTTCCTCTTAATCAAAGTGAACTCTCTTTAACATGTAAATTAGAACGCCTTTGGGTGTAATAAACATAGTTTATAAAATAAATGAAAACTTTTATTATATCAAAATTCTGAATGGCATGATTTGTCTACTTTGACAAACTCCTTAATTCTTTTTTTCATATTACTTTGTAATTGATATTTTCCTATTTTATAAGTATTAATTTAAATGCTTTATTACATTCATCTTTCATATTCAGTATACAATTGAAAGATTGAATCTTTTTTTTTTAATTATTTCAAACATACCAGGTTTGGCTCCTCTTCTCTGGTCTGTATTATCTAACTTATATTCTGAGTAAAACCTCTTTTTGTTACTGACCATGCTCTTAAAACAAAACAATCACAATTGAAGTTGTAAAACATTCTTAGATTCATAAAAGAGAATATTCAAAATTAAGACATCTTATTATCTTTGGATAATTTTCCTACTCACATAAATAAATTGTGTACAGAAATTGTTTAGTTTAAAATATTTCAGGCCTATCTGAAGGAAATGATGTGCTATATTTCAGGACAATTCTATCTTAATGTATTTGGAATGGTACATGTAGGATTGAAAGTATTATTTTATTTTTGGACATGGGTCTATTTTGATGTTATGTCCATTTGTTGATGCAAGCCAAAAAAAAAGAAGAAAAAGTAAGGATGTTAGTTGTGGTTGTTGTAGTCCCCTCCTACAGTCGTAGTCCAATTTAATGGAATAGCCTTCATTAAATTTTAATTATGTTGACAATGGTAAATACAATCAACACTTCAATGAAAACACCAACACTTCAATGTAAACTAACCTTTTCATCCGATTTCAGTAGACTAATCATAATATCAACAATCCGTAGGGCTGCTTCCCTGAATGGTATTACTATCAACACTTTAGGTCGAGCTAGACCTTGATCTCTGTAATCCCTGAAATTCACATATACCAAAGTAACAAATAACTCACAAAAAAACATAATAATTCTTATTTTTTTTTAAATTTGCTGACTATATTTAAATTCCCCAACTTGCATATAATGTTAAAAAGGGAAACAACTCAAGAAGAGCAAAAGTGATGCTACCCAAATTCAAATTTCCATTTGTCAAGGGGCATAACACTAGCTAGGTAAGTGACACCACCCAAATCCAAACTTGATCTTTATTTAGTGATAATAAGCATTGCGTATAAGTTTTCATAACAATTGGTTAAGGCAAAATATAGAACAAAAACAAATTTTGAGATGCATGGAAGGATGATGTACAGATGGACAAGGGTAAAACTTAGGGTGCTATAAACAGTTTCGTACTAAAAACTAGGGGTATTTCCCCAGTGAGATTTACATTCAATGGAATTCCCTGCTATTTATATACCACTAAATGAAAAAGTTGATTGTTTTTTATGTTCAATGTGAAAAACATATATTGAAGTTCAATTAAAATGCCACTTTTGTCAAGATTTAAAAAAAAAAAAATGTTTTTGTGACTTCCTACTATATGGGAGGCAACTCCATAAACAGCTGATTTTCACCTGTTGCAAAAAGCACTTTGATTTGTCAGGTAAGATAGCTTCTTTCGGAGCAGGCGAACGTAGGCTGAAACTACATTTTCTTAAATCAGCCGGATAAGCTCTTCGAAATGCATATTATAAGAAATCTCAAATATATGCACAGGTTACTGATCCGTGTGTCCAAAGGTGGTCTGTTTTTAAGGATTTTTAGGGGGAAAATGCCTAATTTCCAGCTGATCACTTGTACCAATTTGCATGTTTAAACAAGAGATGTTGGATTTTTTTTTATTTATTCAGAAAGTTCATAGAATTATCTTTCCATTGATGTATAGATATCTATATAACTATGAATATCTGACTTCTGCATGATGGGTCCACTATTACATGCCCTGTTACAGAATGACGTCACGTAAAAAACTGTTGATTGCACCCTTAAGGGACAAATACAAAATATTAGTGATGTTTTAGCATAGAAATGTGTTTGCGAATGGAGTAAAATAATTCTGAAAAATATTGTACGGCATGTATACATTAATTTAAAAGCATCAGTTTGGTATATTTAATGCAAATATTACAGATTTGTACATAGCAACCAGATATAAGAAAACCAGACTCTGTGCGAATATAGAAGTTTTTTAATTTTTTGCGACGTCATGATATTTTTATTCAATCTCTCATATATTTGGAACCAAAAGTTGCATATGAAAAGTGTAGATTTTTTCTACTTTGACCTTTACTCCTGATCAGTGTTACATCAAGTTTTATTCATTATAATATATATTTGGTACTTTTTATAGTCAAAAAGGTACACATGCCATTCCTAAGAAAAACACTATTTCAATATTTTCTCAACTCAGCTATAACTTAGTTCATATAGTACTAGGAACAAAATCTATTTAAAGTAACTTTATTCATGCCTATTTCATAGTTTTTATTCTATTTATTTAAAAGAAACCCTATTTTATGATTTATTTTTCTTTGTAAAACTGATGAAAATGTGATACAGGAAATGTTTGGGATTTGCCAGTTAAACTGTTTGCCACTGGCCAATATGCCACTACCGCGCGACATAAAAAAAGAGCTGTAGTTTCACTATTTGTGGTCACAATCCTTAAAGTAAGACATCATTTTAATCGGTATAGTGTACAGATTCAGAAAAGCTGAGAATTTTTTATATATCGCATACAAGGTTTTGCTTAAGGGTGCTATAAACAGTTTCGTACTAAAAACTAGGGGTATTTCCCCAGTGAGATTTACATTCGATGGAATTCCCTGCTATTTATATACCACTAAATGAAAAAGTTGATTGTTTTTTATGTTCAATGTGAAAAACATATATTGAAGTTCAATTAAAATGCCACTTTTGTCAAGATTTAAAAAAAAAAAATGTTTTTGTGACTTCCTACTATATGGGAGGCAACTCCATAAACAGCTGATTTTCACCTGTTGCAAAAAGCACTTTGATTTGTCAGGTAAGATAGCTTCTTTTGGAGCAGGCGAACGTAGGCTGAAACTACATTTTCTTAAATCAGCCGGATAAGCTCTTCGAAATGCATATTATAAGAAATCTCAAATATATGCACAGGTTACTGATCCGTGTGTCCAAAGGTGGTCTGTTTTTAAGGTTTTTTAGGGGGAAAATGCCTAATTTCCAGCTGATAACTTGTACCAATTTGCATGTTTAAACAAGAGATGTTGGATTTTTTTTTATTTATTCAGAAAGTTCATAGAATTATCTTTCCATTGATGTATAGATATCTATACAACTATGAATATCTGACTTCTGCATGATGGGTCCACTATTACATGCCCTGTTACAGAATGACGTCACGTAAAAAACTGTTGATTGCACCCTTAATGCCCTTCTGCTACAGCTAGGGCACAAAAAAGAGAGAACTATGTATACTTCCTCTGTCCCTGATAAGTTAAGTTCAATTAAATCAATATATTAGTAACATGTCTAAATGGACTTTTCTTGACAAAGATTAACCTTGGGCAACAGTTTGATCTTGGTTAAGGCTCAATTTATGTCCCTATGCTGGTCAATATCTCCCTTGACCACCTCTCCCTGACAACTATTTTTGATATTAATTTGAATGTTAGTTTATAGATTGTTTTTCATTAATTGAAAATATTTGGGTACATAATTGATCAATTTAAAAATTATGGTTTAATGCAGGTATGTCCAACAAAGAAATTATAATCCTTACTTACTTGTCTTCGTTGCCTGGAAGTTTCATCTTGGTATTGTGTGAAATGACACGCTTTCTGTTCCTATAAACAAAACAAAATATAAAGCTACACATTTTAAAACAAGAATGTGTCCCCAGTACACGGATGCCCCACTCCCACTATCATTTTCTATGTTCAGAGGACCATGAAATTTGGGTAAAACTCTAATTTGGCATTAAAATTAGAAGGATCATATCATAAGGAATATGCAGTGTATCCCAAAGTCTGTCTGACCGACAAAATGTCAGACAAAAAATCTTTCGGACAGACAGAACTTTCAATATTTTTTAGTTGAATATATAGAAGAAAAGTTCAAATTTCTGTTTCGGTCAGACAAACCCTAAATCAGATGTCCATAGTATTCTATTACCATTGGGGTATAACATTAATGCATAGCAAATTGTCTACTTTTAAAGACTGTTATATTGACCTCTAGATGCCTATCAGTATTTGTGTCATTTGATCAGTGTTTTGTTGATGGATAACCTACATATAATTGCTTTCATTCTTTTGTAGGGTCACTTGGTAGCCAATTAAGATACTTACTTCAGTACATGATTCAAGGCATGTAAACAATAAACCAGTCGCAGATGTTCTCCTGTTTCCTGTGTTCTACATGGGTAATATAAATCCTAAAACAAAATAATTGCATATTTATTCTTTTATTCATCTTTCAATATTTTATGTCTATCCTGAATCATAATTCACATGGAAATGATAAAATGTATAGCATTGTCAAAATGTTTGAACGTAAACAGTAAAGTCTACTTATGCCAACTAGGTTTACATTGCTTTTTGTGTTTTTTCGGTTGTGCATGTACTGATTTTATGACAAGGATGGATATCCTTTGTTTTTTTTTTTTAATTCTAGCAATTTGAATAATTCTAATGTTGAAATTTAACAAATAACTTGTCCATAATACTTGTCACAGCATAAAATATCTCCTAAAAAATTTCATCAATGAAGGAAATCATTCGTAAATATAACTCAACATGTAGACATCTTATACGTTCAGGTATTTCACATCCAATATTCTTTACAAAGCACAAAAATGTCAGTTTTCACCTCAAAAGCTAACAAAACCTTTAAACAGACTTATTAAGAAGAGATATAGTTAGGATACTGTTGTCAGGTCATTAAAGATTGCATATTTTGGCTTTAATATTGATTCCCTTATAGGGTCTTTGCATCGGAATTTAACACATTCATTCTAAAACCAGTTATTGGCATGACACGGGTTATGTTCTCATATATTTTAAGATGGTATAATACTAAACCCCTTACAAGAGGGATTGTGCCTGATATTTATATGATGAAGACATAATCTTTCAATCAGTTTAATTGAGGGCTGGAGCTGGAATGTCAGTAACTGCTAGTAGTCTGTTGTTATTTATGTAGTATTATTACAAAACACATTATCATTTGTTTATTTTCTTTTGTTTCATATTTTGACATCGGACTCGGACTTCTCTTAAACTGAGTTTTACTGTGCGTATATGTTTTTTCTACATTGGCTAGAGGTATAGGGCGAAGGTTGAGATCTCAAAAAACATGTTTAACCCCACAGCAATTTTGCACCTGTTCCAAGTCAGGAGCCTCTGGCCTCTATTAGTTTTGTATGATTTTTAATTTTAGTTTCTTGTGCATAATTTGGAGTTTAGTATGACGTCCATTATCACTGACTAGTATACATATTTGTTTAGGGGCCAGCTAAAGGACAGGTCAGGGTGGGGGAGTTTCTCGCTACATTGAAGATCCATTGGTGGCCTTATTGCTGTTGTCTGCTCTATGGTCGGGTGGTTGTCTCTTTGACACATTCCTAGTTTCCATTCTCAATTTTATTCAATCTTTTTTAACAGATTTTTATCTATGTTGCATGGGAACACCTAGGATGGCTGTAGTTGAGAATGAATTTATTGTTGACTTCAGCCTTAGTTTTTAATAGGGTCTTGTGGTTATTAACTGTTTTCGGTGAAACAGTTTGTAAAACCATTTATTACTTGTCATCTTTTTCTTCTTTTTTCATGGTGATGTCTGTCTTTAATGTGTTTTTTTTTACCGCTCTTTCCATTCTTTACTTTTCTTACCTGATATTGATTAAGAATTTTAAATACCATCAGCTGTAGTGGGCTTAAATCTCCTGAAAAATACAGATTTTTTTATCAAACCAGAACCAAATGACAATAGTTTGTATAGAACCATCAAAACTGTATTCATGCAAAATGTATTTCACAGAGTTGGTGGCTTCACAAAGATGACAAGAGGCTGTCACAACGACAGCAAACCGGATTTATTAACATTTATTTGTGTCCTGGCAATATCATAAGAACCATAACTGATGAACAGTGAAATTGAAAAAATATCAAATTTGACCTGCATTTTGTCATCAGTATCAACATATCAAAATTTGAAAGAGCTTAGGTTGAATGGTTTGTGAGTAAATGCAACAACATGAATGGAAACACCATTTTTTGATCTTTCAAGAACCATAACTCCTGAACGGTAAAAGTCAAAATCGACATTATTAAACTTGACCTCCATTTTGTCATCAGTAACAACATATTAAAATTTGAAAAGTTTTGGTTGAACAGTTCATGAGTAAATGCACGGACATGACTGGAAACCCCATTTTTTAATCTTTCAAGAACCATAAGTCCTGAACGGTAAAAGTCAAAATCATCATTCTTGTACTTGACCTCCATTTTGTCATCAGTAACAACATATTAAAATTTTGGAAGCTTTGATTGAACAGTTCATGAGTAAATGCAGTGATATGACTGGAAATGCCATTTTTTAATCTTTCAAGAACCATAACTCATGAACGGTAAAAGTCAAAATCGTCATTCTTGAACTTGACCTCCATTTTGTCATCAGTAACAACATATTAAAATTTGGGAAGCTTTGATTGAACAGTTCATGCGTAAATGCACGGACACGACTGGAAACGCCATTTTTCAATCTTTCAAGAACCATAACTCCTGAACGGTAAAAGTCAAATTCACTTGACCTCCATTTTTTCATCAGTAACAACATATTAAAATTTGGGAAGTTTTGGTTGAACAGTTCATGCGTAAATGCACGGACACAACTGGAAACGCCTTTTTTCAATCTTTCAAGAACCATAACTCCTGAACGGTAAAAGTCAAAATTGTCATTCTTGAACTTGAGCTTCATTTTGTTGTCAGTAACAACATATTAAAATTTCAAAAGCTTTGGATGAACGGTTCATGAGTAAATGCACGGACAACATTTGTTTGCCACCCGCCCTACTGCCCGCCGTACATCCCCAAATCAATAACCAACATTTTTGTCACAAAAATCCGGTTAAAAATGATATTTTCCATAAAATTAAAAAAAAAAAAAAAAAAAAAAAAAACTTTGTGCCACAAAGGCTGCAATGTATGTCATACGATCAACAGTAAAATGGTATTTAAAGAGGGTTCCAAATCATCAAAAGTAGTTTTAGAAAAGATTTTGTTTTTAAATTGGCCTATCTGAACAAATATAAGAGGGTGTTTTGTAATAAACCTTCCATCCATGATACCTGCCAAGTTTGATTTTTTAAGTTTGTCCAATGATTTTAGAGGATACAAAACTTTACAAAAGACAAACAAAATTACAAATACAACAGTCAACAGAAAGACATGTTGTCCTACCTTGACATATTATTTTGATTCAATGTCTCTTAATCCCAAATGCTGTATGTTAAGCAGAAAAGCAGCTAATATCAATGGTCAAGACATTAATTTTATCAGACCAGGAATTAATCTCACTGCATCCCAAACAATAGGCTAAAATACTACAAAAACAACAAGGGGGGGTTCATAAAATTTGGAATTCACGAACATACACAGAAGATGATAAGCATGTGACTTTTAGACAAACACTTGCTTAAATGTCATTATGTACCTTTTTCTGAACCGTGTTTAATATTAGTTGTCTTGACTTCATTGCATAAACTCTGTTTTACCTAAAAACAAAATATGAAATTCATCAAAACACACATATTTTTTAAGATGTACTCTTAATAACAAGTTTCAACAATATTAAACAATTGTAGGTTTCACTGAATTTCTACATCTGATATTCCTGTAGGTAATCCAGTGACTTCAAACTGAAGTACAAGATTAGCATGCTTAGTTCCCAAATTGTAAAATATGCTTTATTTCTTGAAAAATATGTGAGTTAACAATTATCCAAATACTTTGAAAATTATTATTTGCAATACCATTTATTTTCAGTCATTTGCTATTTATAAAATGTTTTATTAAGGAAATCTAAGTATATGTTCTGAAAGGTAAAAACTTACATGCATTTTCTTTAGGTCAGTCGAGTTGTCTGGTTTCTGTGGATGTCCTTTAATAGTTCTGACTGTACATTTACCTAGGTGGGGAATCTGTAAACACACAATATTGTAATGTTTTGTCATTTTTCATAACTTATCAGTTTTACTTGACATTCTAAGCAGATATTTTAAATTCTTTTAATCAGAGACAGAAAACAACTTGAGAAAATACTTACATTAGGGCTGTTTCAATTAAATGGTGGTTGAAAGGGATGAAGTACTTTTTCAATCCCCATACTACTAACATATTTTATTTGTGTAATTTTGCAAACCTTAAATGGAGGTACAACCATTGTAAAGAATTGCGCTAATTTTAACGTACCTTTTTGCGGTACGGCCACTATCTTTGTGACGTCACGTAATTGTGATACTTTATGTTGTATTGAATAGAAACGTATAATGGCAGATGTAGTTCTATCTTTAACGCCTTAGTTAGCTTACGATCAAATACACAACGCAACGCAATAATCTACATTGGTGCCGTGACCAGGCAAATCACCAAAAACCTCCCTCCTTTCAATCCTGCATCCATTTTAATGGAACATCTGTTAATTTTTAATTTGTTTATTACCAATGCATAGATAGGGAATTAATAATATATATGATGGCAATCTGTAGCCATCTTTAATACTTTTAATTTCAAATAATCTGATATATTGAATTGTGAATGGCCCAACTTACTTTCAATTCTGTTTTTGTCCACTGTGATTGGCTGAACTTACTTTCATTTCTGATTTTGTCCACTGTGATTGGCTTAACTTACTTTCATTTCTGATTTTGTCCACTGTGATTGGCTTAACTTGGTCACATCCTCCTCAGATATCTCCTTTTCAAAATGCTCCAGAAATGGATCTGTAAATAAATTCAAAATTTTATCAGTATAAAAGACAAAAAGAAACAAATTCATGTCAATATTCTTTTCACTGCAATATGTACTCACTAAAAAAGATGAAAGTCAGAAAGTTTTTACTGTGAAACATAAATACATTGTTCCACTATCGCTTTTCCTTTTTGTTATTTAGGTTGCTGTCTTGCTAACCTATAACCCTAAACCCCAACAATTATTTTCATTTCTTAAAATTGCAACCTTTTAACATACAAATATTGCTAAATAACACTTTTCTATTGTAAAACTGAACATTATATGGCAGGGCTCACGCTACCAGGCGACTTGGGCAAAGATGTTGCTTTCCCAACCGTCACTTCGCTTTCCCTGACCCCCAAAAGCGAAAAAAAGTCGCCCTCTTCTTGACGATACTCGCTTTCAGTTGCTTCCGTCATTGGACATTTTCAATTTTTCCCAAGTTGATGAAACATAAATTTTTTTTTGATTATTAAAGAAATTCAGACATAAACAATTCATTATCTTTAGAAAAGAGGTTGAAGCATTGTCTTCACAGTGTGAAGCAGGTTATTTGATAAAAATACAACTTTTTATCACTTCGTCTTCGTGCATTTCCACAAGGTGCTTGTTACTCGAAAACGTACATCAAACTAAATCTCGGCGGCAAAATAAGTTTGTTACTTCATTTAAACGTGATAAAAGTTGCCTCCAGTAAATGTTTAATCCATTTATTGCATTAAAAACGTCATGTTCCTTTCCAAATAACTTGTCAAACATCAGTTATTTTTTATAATTTTCTTGCATTCGTCCGCCATTGACCGATTTCTAAACTACGGATCTGAACCGGACCAGCTATGGCTGAAATCTGTACTTTTACAATAATTACTACAGACGCACGGATGGAACATCTGACAGAAGAATATTGATCCCAAAGGGAAAAATTACGCATTCCACACGCATTAAGAGACTTTTGGTTACATCTAATTGATGGGTGTATTTAATTCCCTATATTTTTTATGGATTGTTTCTATTGATTAAAGTTGCTTAACTCTGAGAGTATTATACTAATATCAATATATTATGGCCCAGCTTAATAACTTTTATATTTTTTATGAGAAACACTGAATTTCATACACAAGACAGTTTTTAATTAAATTGTAATTGATATATTATAATTTCTTTACATTTTTTATATTAAAAAAAATATTTTTTTAGTGCTAGATATTTAGTTGGTAGTTTCTCACAAGAACCTTAGTAAAACTTAAACAACTTTCAATTTGAAATGTTACTTTAATTGTATACTCAGATATGAATTGAAGAATATAAAAAGAACATTATTTACATATGACCCTTTATACAATTGTAAATTCCAAACATTGTAGCGCAGCACACGAATGAGCACTTCTCTTTCAAATCTCACCACTTCTCCCTATCAGTTTCTAAAAGAGAAGTCACTTCTCCCTATAATTCTGAAGTAGTGTGAGCCCTGTTTGGTCCATTACTTTTTCAGAGATCACAATCTATAATATTTCAAAGTAACTTGCACTGAATACCACTGCAACTTTGCTGTCGTAAAAATCCACCAAAATTACTCATAATTCTCAAATTTACATTTAACAAATTTAAGAAGAAACAATTCATTGTCTATTTACAAAATATTCTGAGCAAGTTTCATAAACTGCAGTCATTGACAATGAATGACAAAAAAGTCACTATACATCTAATTTCAATAAAGCTGGTTAACAAACCTAAATTTTGTGCATCTAAGTCTTCATCATCTTGTTCTGTCTCTGATTCATCTATTTCTTCCTCGCTGTCTTCCACCTCGGACTTGTCAGATGTCTCAGAGTTGTCAGACTCATTCTCTGACACAGCATGTTTAGCATCATCTAATTTGTTTGATGTCTCTATGTTCTCCTTTTCATCTAAATTGTCATCGCTACCATCCACGCTATCTTCATCTTCACTATCATTGTCTACATCATCATTGCTGTCTTCTAAGTCATCACTGTCACTTTCTACCTCACTTTTATCACTATCTATAAAAAAAAAAAAAAAGATATACAAATGCTAACAAAATATAAACAATGACAATCATGGACAATGGCGCAATATTCAATGGTAAAAATGAAGATAACTCTTGAAAGCAGAAAACCATGTCGCCCCTAAAAAAACATGTGAAGCTGAAGGTTTTTTTAATACTCCATGTAAAATTGGAGATAAATCTAGTAAGTTTGAGGTAACTTATTAACCTTTGATTGGAGATAAATCTAGTAAGTTTGAGGTAACTTACTAACCTTTGATTGATTGATATTTGTTTAAATCCAAGTGGCAGTTATTTCATGGATATACAGGAAGAGAACACAAATTTTAACTATTAACATTTATTAATACAACAGAAAGGTTCTGTACAGGGTTGGCAAAAACCCGGGTTTTATGAGTATTGCCCAGCCCAGTGGGAAATACTGGGAAAACCCGGGTTTTACTGGGTTTTACTGGGTAATACTGGGCAATACTGGGTAATATAAGATACTGGCCTGAATTTTAAAGAGGATTCAGTAATCGAACACAAATGCAATACATATATACATGTATTATATAAACCTATTTTTATTTATAAATAATTAGTTTACTTGTTTGAGAGTCTTATGATACATACATGTACAAAAGTACAAGTGTATACATCTGAGAAAGAATTATTCTTACAACTCAGATAAAAAAATATTTTTTCAACTATATATAACTAGTATAAAGAATTTAAGGATTACATGTACATGTAAGAAAAACTACTTTGAAATAATTTATATATATTTACAAAACTAATTAATAAGTAATTATTCAGATTAGAACACAGATATGTTTATATAACAATAATCAGTCTTTTCATTTCTATAAGAGTTAATGACAAGACCCTGTAGGGCGTTTATTTAGCAATCATGATTGCATATATAGAGCAATTCAATTTACAATTCACATAAACACTGCAATAAGGTGTTAAGATTATTGAAACAATGCTCGGAAATTAACAAGGAATCCTAAAATGTGCAAATCTTGTATTTTGAACTTCTGTATGGTGGGACAACCAGAATAAAGGGCCTAAA